>NC_092172.1:35618564-35623564 GCF_045791955.1 Oncorhynchus clarkii lewisi | reverse complement strand
GTACTGAAATATACTGTCTAGTGCTGAAATATACTGTCTAGTACTGAAATAAACCGTCTAGTACTGAAATATACTGTCTAGTACTGAAATAAACTGTCTAGTACTGTCTAGTACTGTCTAGTACTGAAATATACTGTCTAGTACTGAAATATACTGTCTAGTACTGAAATATACTGTCTAGTACTGAAATAAACCGTCTAGTACTGAAATATACTGTCTAGTACTGAAATAACCTGTCTAGTACTGTAATATACTGTCTAGTACTGACATATACTGTCTAGTACTGAAATATACTGTCTAGTACTGAAATATACTGTCTAGTACTGAAATAAACCGTCTAGTACTGAAATATACTGTCTAGTACTGAAATATACTGTCTAGTACTGAAATATACTGTTTAGTACTGAAATATACTGTCTAGTACTGAAATATACTGTCTAGTACTGAAATATACTGTCTAGTTCTGAAATATACTGTCTAGTACTGTCTAGTACTGAAATAAACTGTCTAGTACTGAAATATACTGTCTAGTACTGAAATAAACTGTCTAGTACTGAAATATACTGTCTAGTACTGAAATATACTGTTTAGTACTGTCTAGTACTGAAATTTACTGTCTAGTACTGAAATATACTGTCTAGTTCTGAAATATACTGTCTAGTACTGAAATATACTGTCTAGTGCTGAAATATACTGTCTAGTACTGAAATAAACCGTCTAGTACTGAAATATACTGTCTAGTACTGAAATAAACTGTCTAGTACTGTCTAGTACTGTCTAGTACTGAAATATACTGTCTAGTACTGAAATAAACTGTCTAGTACTGAAATATACTGTCTAGTACTGAAATATACTGTCTAGTACTGAAATATACTGTCTAGTTGTGAAATATACTGACATGTTTTACAGGTCCTTTTCCTTTTCCAACAATGCAGAGATAAATACATTAAAAAATAAAAGAAAAAGAGGAAATCAAAATGGACACAAGGAATACAGGAAGTACCAGGTAATAACATGGCTATGTACAGGAAGTACCAGGTATTAACATGGCTATATACAGGAAGTACCAGGTCATAACATGGCTATATACAGGAAGTACCAGGTCATAACATGGCTATATACAGGAAGTACCAGGTCATAACATGGCTATATACAGGAAGTACCAGGTAATAACATGGCTATAAACAGGAAGTACCAGGTAATAACATGGCTATATACAGGAAGTACCAGGTAATAACATGGCTATATACAGGAAGTACCAGGTAATAACATGGCTATATACAGGAAGTACCAGGTCATAACATGGCTATATACAGGAAGTACCAGGTAATAACATGGCTATATACAGGAAGTACCAGGTAATAACATGGCTATATACAGGAAGTACCAGGTAATAACATGGCTATCTACAGGAAGTACCAGGTAATAACATGGCTATCTACAGGAAGTACCAGGTAATAACATGGCTATCTACAGGAAGTACCAGGTAATAACATGGCTATATACAGGAAGTACCAGGTAATAACATGGCTATATACAGGAAGTACCAGGTCATAACATGGCTATATACAGGAAGTACCAGGTAATAACATGGCTATATACAGGAAGTACCAGGTAATAACATGGCTATATACAGGAAGTACCAGGTCATAACATGGCTATATACAGGAAGTACCAGGTCATAACATGGCTATATACAGGAAGTACCAGGTAATAACATGGCTATATACAGGAAGTACCAGGTCATAACATGGCTATATACAGGAAGTACCAGGTATTAACATGGCTATATACAGGAAGTACCAGGTAATAACATGGCTATACACAGGAAGTACCAGGTATTAACATGGCTATATACAGGAAGTACCAGGTAATAACATGGCTATATACAGGGAGTACCAGGTAATAACATGGCTATATACAGGAAGTACCAGGTAATAACATGGCTATATACAGGAAGTACCAGGTAATAACATGGCTATATACAGGAAGTACCAGGTAATAACATGGCTATATACAGGAAGTACCAGGTAATAACATGGCTATATACAGGAAGTACCAGGTCATAACATGGCTATATACAGGAAGTACCAGGTAATAACATGGCTATATACAGGAAGTACCAGGTCGTAACATGGCTATATACAGGAAGTACCAGGTAATAACATGGCTATATACAGGGAGTACCAGGTCATAACATGGCTATATACAGGAAGTACCAGGTCATAACATGGCTATATACAGGAAGTACCAGGTAATAACATGGCTATATACAGGGAGTACCAGGTATTAACATGGCTATATACAGGAAGTACCAGGTAATAACATGGCTATATACAGGGAGTACCAGGTCATAACATGGCTATATACAGGAAGTACCAGGTAATAACATGGCTATATACAGGAAGTACCAGGTCATAACATGGCTATATACAGGAAGTACCAGGTAATAACATGGCTATATACAGGGAGTACCAGGTCATAACATGGCTATATACAGGAAGTACCAGGTCATAACATGGCTATATACAGGAAGTACCAGGTAATAACATGGCTATATACAGGAAGTACCAGGTCATAACATGGCTATATACAGGAAGTACCAGGTAATAACATGGCTATATACAGGAAGTACCAGGTAATAACATGGCTATACACAGGAAGTACCAGGTATTAACATGGCTATATACAGGAAGTACCAGGTCATAACATGGCTATATACAGGAAGTACCAGGTAATAACATGGCTATATACAGGAAGTACCAGGTAATAACATGGCTATATACAGGAAGTACCAGGTCATAACATGGCTATATACAGGAAGTACCAGTACCAGGTAATAACATGGCTATATACAGGAAGTACCAGGTCATAACATGGCTATCTACAGGAAGTACCAGGTAATAACATGGCTATATACAGGAAGTACCAGGTAATAACATGGCTATACACAGGAAGTACCAGGTATTAACATGGCTATATACAGGAAGTACCAGGTAATAACATGGCTATATACAGGAAGTACCAGGTAATAACATGGCTATATACAGGAAGTACCAGGTCATAACATGGCTATATACAGGAAGTACCAGGTAATAACATGGCTATATACAGGAAGTACAAGGTCATAACATGGCTATATACAGGAAGTACCAGGTCATAACATGGCTATATACATGGAGTACCAGGTCATAACATGGCTATATACAGGAAGTACCAGGTCATAACATGGCTATATACAGGAAGTACCAGGTAATAACATGGCTATATACAGGAAGTACCAGGTCATAACATGGCTATATACATGGAGTACCAGGTCATAACATGGCTATATACAGGAAGTACCAGGTAATAACATGGCTATATACAGGAAGTACCAGGTAATAACATGGCTATATACAGGAAGTACCAGGTCATAACATGGCTATATACAGGAAGTACCAGGTAATAACATGGCTATATACAGGAAGTACAAGGTCATAACATGGCTATATACAGGAAGTACCAGGTCATAACATGGCTATATACATGGAGTACCAGGTCATAACATGGCTATATACAGGAAGTACCAGGTCATAACATGGCTATATACAGGAAGTACCAGGTAATAACATGGCTATATACAGGAAGTACCAGGTCATAACATGGCTATATACATGGAGTACCAGGTCATAACATGGCTATATACAGGAAGTACCAGGTCATAACATGGCTATACACAGGAAGTACCAGGTAATAACATGACTATATACAGGAAGTACCAGGTAATAACATGGCTATGTACAGGAAGTACCAGGTAATAACATGACTATATACAGGAAGTACCAGGTAATAACATGGCTATGTACAGGAAGTACCAGGTAATAACATGGCTATGTACAGGAAGTACCAGGTCATAACATGGCTACACACAGGAAGTACCAGGTAATAACATGGCTATATACAGGAAGTACCAGGTAATAACATGGCTATGTACAGGAAGTACCAGGTATTAACATGGCTATATACAGGAAGTACCAGGTAATAACATGGCTATATACAGGAAGTACCAGGTAATAACATGGCTATATACAGGAAGTACCAGGTATTAACATGGCTATATACAGGAAGTACCAGGTCATAACATGGCTATATACAGGAAGTACCAGGTATTAACATGGCTATATACAGGAAGTACCAGGTCATAACATGGTTATATACAGGGAGTACCAGGTAATAACATGGCTATATACAGGAAGTACCAGGTAATAACATGGCTATATACAGGGAGTACCAGGTCATAACATGGCTATATACAGGAAGTACCAGGTAATAACATGGCTATATACAGGAAGTACCAGGTCATAACATGGCTATATACAGGAAGTACCAGGTAATAACATGGCTATATACAGGAAGTACCAGGTAATAACATGGCTATATACAGGAAGTACCAGGTCATAACATGGCTATATACAGGAAGTACCAGGTAATAACATGGCTATATACAGGAAGTACCAGGTCATAACATGGCTATATACAGGAAGTACCAGGTAATAACATGGCTATATACAGGAAGTACCAGGTCATAACATGGCTATATACAGGAAGTACCAGGTAATAACATGGCTATATACAGGAAGTACCAGGTAATAACATGGCTATATACAGGGAGTACCAGGTCATAACATGGCTATATACAGGGAGTACCAGGTCATAACATGGCTATATACAGGAAGTACCAGGTAATAACATGGCTATATACAGGAAGTACCAGGTAATAACATGGCTATATACAGGAAGTACCAGGTAATAACATGGCTATATACAGGAAGTACCAGGTAATAACATGGCTATATACAGGAAGTACCAGGTAATAACATGGCTATATACAGGAAGTACCAGGTAATAACATGGCTATATACAGGAAGTACCAGGTAATAACATGGCTATATGCAGGAAGTACCAGGTAATAACATGGCTATATACAGGAAGTACCAGGTATTAACATGGCTATATAC
>NC_092172.1:35563564-35613564 GCF_045791955.1 Oncorhynchus clarkii lewisi | reverse complement strand
CTAATCAAAGTGTGAAACAATTCACTGCTGTTGTTGCTCTCTCATCTCTGGCAGCTTTACCGGGAATGTTGCCGTTCCTTAGCGTTCCTAACAGCAGACTGGAATAACGAATACATACTGTTGAATGCTGTGAACTTCAGTCACACCCGTTGCTGACAGGTGTATAAAATTGAGCACACCGCCCATGCAATCTCCATAGACAAACATTGGCAGTAGAATGGCCTTTCTGAAGAGCTCAGTGACTTTCAACGTGGCAACGTCATAGGATGTCACCTTTCCAACAAGTCAGATCTTCACATTTCTGCCCCGGTCAACAGTAAGTGCTGTTATTGTGGAAAAGTCTAGGAGAAACAACGGCTCAGCAGCGAAGTGGTAGGCCGCACAAGCTAACAGAACGGGACCGGCGAGTGATGAAGCAAGTAGCACGTAAAAATCGTCTGTCCTCGGTTCCAACACTCACTACTGAGTTCCAAACTGCCTCTGGAAGCAACGTCAGCACAAGAACTGTTCGTCAGGGAGCTTCATGAAATGGGTCTCCATGGCGGAGCAGCCGCACACAAGGCTAACATCACCATGCACAATGCCAAGTGCCGGCTGGAGTGGTGTAAATCTTGGCTCCATTGGACTCTGGAGCAGTGGAAAAGCATTCTCTGGAGTGATGAATCATGCTTCACCATCTGGCAGTCCAACGGACGAATCTGGGTTTGGTCGATACCAGGAGAACGCTACCTGACCCAATGCATAGCGCCAACTGTAAAGTTTGGTGGATGAATAATGGTCTAGGTCTGTTTTTCATGGTTCGGGCCCTTAGTTCCAGTGAATGGAAATCTTAACACCACAGTATACAATGACATTCTAGACGATTCTGTGCTTCCAACTTTGTGGCAACAGTTTTGGGAAGACCCGCTCCTGTTTCATCATGACAATGCCCCCGTGCCCAAAGTGAGGTCCATACAAAAATGGTTTGTCAACATCGGTGTGGAAGAACTTGACTGGCCTGCACAGAGCCCTGACCTCAACCCCTATCGAACACCTTTGTGATGTATTGAAACGCAGACTGCGAGCCAGGCCTAATCGCCCAACATCAGTGCCCCGACCTCACTAATGCTCTTGTGGCCGAATGGAAGCAAGTCCCCGCAGCAATGTTCCAACATCTAGTGGGAAACCTTCCCAGAAGAGTGGAGGCTGTTATAGAAGCAATGTTCCAACATCTAGTGGAAAACCTTCCCAGAAGAGTGGAGGCTATTACAGCAGCAAAGGGGAGACCAACTCCAAAATTAATGCCAATGATTTTACAATGAGATGTCCATGTTGTGTAACACAGGAGCAGATATCTATTTAATTCTGATGCTCTGCCCAAACTGTGCCCTCTCCCTCTCCCCAACCGCTGACATCAGAAGCCTACAAGTCTCCAGACACTTGGCCTGGCTGACAGGGGGCACCACGGACAAGTCTCCAGACACATGGCCTGGCTAGCAGAGGGCACCATGGACAAGCTAAGACGGGCACAGTGAACAGGGTGCAGGAGTAAGAGCCTTACGGTCTCTGAGATACTTTAATTGGGATTTAGGTGGCTGTAACAATACTGCAGGCTTCAAATACAACTCAGTGATGTCAGAGTCGGGTGGCGGTGTGTGCTGTGTGTACGGGGTTGATTGTTTTAGGCTGAGCGGGTTTGGCTGAACGCTGGGAAAAGGAAATCCCTTGTTTGGGGTGGCAGCCATGTTATTAAGGACTGGTTGTTCTGTTGTGCTGCGTTGGTACAAGGTACAGTCAGGAGTTCTATAATGCTAATACGTCATCGCTACAGTTATCAAACACGTTTGTTGTGCTGCAGTGGTTGATTGACTGATCGATCGGTTGATTCATTAATTTATTTATTTTTCTTCAATATCTGGTTTATTGATTGATTGTATTTTGAATGATTGCATTGGTTGGTTTATTGCATTTAACAATGAAACAATGACCTGGATAAGATTAAATAATGGCATTAACCGTAGTAAAAAATAGCCTTCATGTCAGTGTGTAAAACCTCTATGTTCTCTCAGTGTTTATTGGTCAATAATCTCGCTAACGTCCGGTAAACGGCGTGTTTTTGCAGAACTACCTGACCACAAACATCAATAACCGACAGTTTTCACCCCAACGTGTTTCAAAATCACTTCTGACTTTGTTTAGCAACACGTTGGTTGGGATTTCAAAAGCCGTAGAGGGCAGTTAGTTGTACTACTGAGGTTACTGTGTTGCACATGAACGAAGGCATCCAAATGGCAACCCCCAGCTAGCACATTTGGTTCCTTGGAAGTAGTGGAAATGTACGTTTTTGGTTTCCTGTGAGTTCTGGGTTTCCTGACCGGTAAAAACAGAACAGTTTTTTTTAAAGTTCTGAGAACGGAAGTGAACTTGTTCGCTTGTTCTGGGAACATACATTATTTTTTAGGTTGCATTGAGGTTCTGAGAATGTTTTACTCTGGTTCCAGGGAGGTTCTGAAAATGTTTTGAGAAGGTTTTACTCTGGTTCCAGGGATGTTCTGAGAATGTTTTAATATGGTTCCAGGGATGTTCTGAGAATGTTTTACTCTGGTTCCAGGGATGTTCTGAGAATGTTTTACTCTGGTTCCAGGGATGTTCTGAGAATGTTTTAATATGGTTCCAGGGATGTTCTGAGAATGTTTTACTCTGGTTCCAGGGATGTTCTGAGAATGTTTTAATATGGTTCCAGGGATGTTCTGAGAATGTTTTACTCTGGTTCCAGGGAGGTTCTGAGAATGTTTTACTATGGTTCCAGGGAGGTTCTGAGAATGTTTTACTCTGGTTCCAGGGAGGTTCTGAAAATGTTTTACTCTGGTTCCAGGGAGGTTCTGAGAATGTTTTACTCTGGCTCCAGGGAGATTCTGAGAATGTTTCACTATGGTTCCAGGGAGGTTCTGAGAATGTTTTACTCTGCTTCCAGGGAGGTTCTGAGAACGTTCTGAGAATGTTTTAATATGGTTCCAGGGAGGTTCTGAGAATGTTTTACTCTGGTTCCAGGGAGGTTCTGAGAATGTTTTACTCTGGTTCCAGGGATGTTCTGAGAATGTTCTACTCTGGTTCCTTGAAAGTTTTCCTCTGAGGTTTTATTAACACTCTGAGAATGTAAATTATATTTTATTTAGAGTTTGTTTGTTATAACTTCCTTATAGAACTTTCCCTGAATGTTTCAGTAAGACTTAATAGCACTGCTTAGTTTGGGTTAACAACTCCCAGCACAGATCGGACACATGGAGAATCATTTCCTGAGGCATTAGTCACGCAAACACACATGTATGTTTTTATTGTGACACGGCATCAGTGAGATCCAAACCTATAATATCGTGTTCTCTGTCCGTGGAATTAGTCCACTGTGCCACCAGGATGGAGCTGGCACGCCATGTTTTATATGGATACAAAACTGTTCAGTTTAGTCAATTCTACTAGACTCCATTTTTAAAATGTATTTTATTTCACCTTTCTTTAACCAGGTAGACCAGATCACCTTTATTTAACCAGGTAGACCAGATCACCTTTATTTAACCAGGTAGACCAGATCACCTTTGTTTAACCAGGTAGACCAGATCACCTTTATTTAACCAGGTAGACCAGATCACCTTTATTTAACCAGGTAGACCAGATCACCTTTATTTAACCAGGTAGACCAGATCACCTTTATTTAACCAGGTAGACCAGATCACCTTTATTTAACCAGGTAGGCCAGATCACCTTTATTTAACCAGGTAGACCAGATCACCTTTATTTAACCAGGTAGGCCAGATCACCTTTATTTAACCAGGTAGACCAGATCACCTTTATTTAACCAGGTAGACCAGATCACCTTTATTTAACCAGATAGACCAGATCACCTTTATTTAACCAGGTAGACCAGATCACCTTTATTTAAGCAGGTAGACCAGATCACCTTTATTTAACCAGATAGACCAGATCACCTTTATTTAACCAGGTAGACCAGATCACCTTTATTTAACCAGGTAGACCAGATCACCTTTATTTAACCAGGTAGACCAGATCACCTTTATTTAACCAGGTAGACCAGATCACCTTTATTTAACCAGGTAGACCAGATCACCTTTATTTAACCAGGTAGACCAGATCACCTTTATTTAACCAGGTAGACCAGATCACCTTTTATTTAACCAGGTAGACCAGATCACCTTTATTTAACCAGGTAGGCCAGATCACCTTTATATAACCAGGTAGACCAGATCACCTTTATTTAACCAGGTAGACCAGATCACCTTTATTTAACCAGGTAGACCAGATCACCTTTATTTAACCAGGTAGACCAGATCACCTTTATTTAACCAGGTAGGCCAGATCACCTTTATTTAACCAGGTAGACCAGATCACCTTTATTTAACCAGGTAGACCAGATCACCTTTATTTAACCAGGTAGGCCAGATCACCTTTATTTAACCAGGTAGACCAGATCACCTTTATTTAACCAGGTAGACCAGATCACCTTTATTTAACCAGGTAGACCAGATCACCTTTATTTAACCAGGTAGACCAGATCACCTTTATTTAACCAGGTAGGCCAGATCACCTTTATTTAACCAGGTAGACCAGATCACCTTTATTTAACCAGGTAGGCCAGATCACCTTTATTTAATCAGGTAGACCAGATCACCTTTATTTAACCAGGTAGACCAGATCACCTTTATTTAACCAGGTAGACCAGATCACCTTTATTTAACCAGGTAGACCAGATCACCTTTATTTAACCAGGTAGGCCAGATCACCTTTATTTAACCAGGTAGACCAGATCACCTTTATTTAACCAGGTAGACCAGATCACCTTTATTTAACCAGGTAGGCCAGATCACCTTTATTTAACCAGGTAGACCAGATCACCTTTATTTAACCAGGTAGGCCAGATCACCTTTATTTAACCAGGTAGACCAGATCACCTTTATTTAACCAGGTAGACCAGATCACCTTTATTTAACCAGGTAGGCCAGATCACCTTTGTTTAACCAGGTAGACCAGATCACCTTTATTTAACCAGGTAGACCAGATCACCTTTATTTAACCAGGTAGGCCAGATCACCTTTATTTAACCAGGTAGACCAGATCACCTTTATTTAACCAGGTAGACCAGATCACCTTTATTTAACCAGGTAGACCAGATCACCTTTATTTAACCAGGTAGACCAGATCACCTTTATTTAACCAGGTAGGCCAGTTGAGAACAAGTTCTCATTTACAATTGCGACCTGGCCAAGATAAAGCAAAGCAGTGCAACAAAAACAACAACACAGAGTTACACATAAACAGACGTACAGTCAATAACACAATAGAAAAGTCCATATACAGTGAGTGCAAATGGCGTGAGGAGGTAAAGCAATAAATAGGCCATAGTAGAGAAGTAATTACAATTTAGCAAATTAATACTGGAGTGATAGATGAGCAGATGATGATGTGCAAGTAGAAATACTGGAGTGATAGATGTACAGATGATGATGTGCAAGTAGAAATACTGGAGTGATAGATGTACAGATGATGATGTGCAAGTAGAAATACTGGTGTGCAAAAGAGTAAATAAAAAGTAAATAAAAACAATATGGGGATGAGGTAGGTGGTTGGATGGACTATTTCAAAGGAAACAGACGCTCATTGGTTAACTTCATGTACGGCCAATTAGTGGGCGTGGCCAACACACCTGAACACACTTCTTAATTAAGAAAGAGGATATGGAGAGTCTTGTTGATGCTGAGAACAGAACGTTCAGGTTTTTAAATAACATTCTTAGAACATTCTCTGAATGGTTCTAACAATTTCTTGTGTTCTTTTGTTGTTGTTACGGAACCTTTTCTTAACGTTCTCGGAATGTTTCTAACATTTTCTTGTGTTCTTTTGTTGTTGTTACGGAACCTTTTCTCAACGTTCTCGGAACAATTTGAAAACATGACTTCAAATAGAACCACGAGGAAACCTGTAGGAAACGTTATGCTGAAGTATTGAAAATCCCACAGGAGAACGTGGTTGTTCTCTGAATTATTTGAGAACATTCCCAATGTCAAACCAGTTGGAGAACAGTCCTAGAACATTACAAAAAATGCCAATTAAATGGAACAATATTTGACATTTTAGGAAAGGTTATGTTAAAGTAATGAAACGCCAAGAAAAAAATATATATTCTTCCCAGTTCCTTAAAGGTGCTGAGAATGTTCCCGAAGCCAAGCAACGATCCTGCACCATTCCCAGGAAGTTGTGGGAAGATGAACTTCCAAACTGCTGATGGTTCGTATTGTTTCAGTGTTTTCTTTAGAGTGCTGAATCCATCCAATGTCCCCAGAGTCCGTCTGTAAGCCAGCCAAACATGTTGGACGGTCTTATAGTCAGGATGGAACAGCCAGACTAGAGGTACCCTTGGACAAACGTTTAAACCCTGGGATTGGTTTCAGATGGAGGTTTGATACACAAAGCTGCACACTCAGAACAGATCAACAGTTCAACAGATCAACTTCCAAAACCTAAAGCCCTAAAACAACCTGGATACGTGGTCACCTCTCTCCCTGTTTTACCAGGCTGAGGTTCTGCTCTACGTTCTACTATAGATGGTACGTGTTAACCTCTCTCCCTGTTTTACCAGGCTGAGGTTCTACTGTAGATGGTATGTGGTAACCTCTCTCCCTGTTTTACCAGGCTGAGGTCCTGCTCTACGTTCTACTATAGATGGTATGTGGTAACCTCTCTCCCTGTTTTACCAGGCTGAGGTTCTACGTTCTACTGTAGATGGTATGTGGTAACCTCTCTCCCTGTTTTACCAGGCTGAGGTTCTGCTCTACGTTCTACTATAGATGGTATGTGGTAACCTCTCTCCCTGTTTTACCAGGCTGAGGTCCTGCTCTACGTTCTACTATAGATGGTATGTGGTAACCTCTCTCCCTGTTTTACCAGGCTGAGGTCCTGCTCTACGTTCTACTATAGATGGTACGTGGTAACCTCTCTCCCTGTTTTACCAGGCATACCCTGAGGCTCTGCTCTACTTCAGTGGCTAGGCTAACTAACTCTCACTGAGGACTCTCATGCTACGCTAGGCTAACTAACTCGCACTGAGGACTCTCATGCTACGCTAGGCTAACTAACTCTCACTGAGGAGACTCTCATGCTACGCTAGGCTAACTAACTCTCACTGAGAAGATTCTCATGCTACGCTAGGCTAACTAACTCTCACTGAGAAGATTCTCATGCTACGATAGGCTAACTAACTCTCACTGAGAAGATGCTCATGCTACGCTAGGCTACGCTAACTAACTCTCACTGAGAAGATTCTCATGCTATGCTCACTCTCACTGAGGAGACTCTCATGCTAGGCTAGGCTATGCTATGCTAGTTCAGTTGGTAGATCATGACGTTTGCAACGCCAGGATAATGAGTTCAATGGCTCTGGATAAAAGCCTCTGCTAAATGGCATTTATTATATAATAATTACTAAGCACCAGAAGCCTAGTGATCCAGCATCATAATGGACCTTTGTCCCAGTTCAGCTGATTCAGTGATCCTCCACTTGGTCATACGCCTCGGTCTGCTCTGCAAACACTTGACCCCTGACCTCTGTCAGAGAGAAGAAAACAGCCACCAAGAGGTATGGTGCAGCTGCAGAGAGAGAGAGAGAGAGAGAGAGAGAGAGAGAGAGAGAGAGAGAGAGAGAGAGAGAGAGAGAGAGAGAGAGAGAGAGAGAGAGAGAGAGAGAGAGAGAGAGAGAGAGAGAGAGAGAGAGAGAGAGAGAGAGAGAGAGAGACAGCGACAGAGACAGAGACAGAGATAGAGACAGAGACAGAGATAGAGAGGGAGAGATACAGAGAGAGATACACAGAGAGAGATACAGAGAGAGAGATAGAGAGAGAGATACAGAGAGCGAGAGAGCAGGGATCATCTGAGGAGGGAGTGAGAGAGAGAGAGAGAGAGAGAAAGAGTGAGAGAGAGAGAGAGAGAGCAGGGGTCATCTGAGGAGAGAGAGAGAGAGAAAGAGTGAGAGAGAGAGAGAGACAGAGAGAGAGAGAGAGAGAGAGAGAGAGAGCAGGGGTTATCTGAGGAGAGAGATTTGCCGCAGCAGCAGCAGCAGGTCTGTGATCAGGGCCTGTAATCTCAAAGAGTCTCAGAGTGGAAGAGCGGATCAACTCCGGTCCTGGAAGGAATATTCACTTCTGGTTTTCATTTTCTCTTTCTAATCAACTCTCTTTCTTCAGACCTGTGACACTTAAGCTGCACGTACACAGGCAGCCAAATTTCAGATACTTGTTTCACTAATAGTTATTTTAACCAATCAGATGAGCTCTGAAAAAAAATCTGATGTGAAAAGATCTGATGTGATTGGGCAAAAGACCAATTAGTGGAACAAATATCAGAATTTGAGTGCATGTGTAAACGCAGCCCAGGTGAGTCAAAGATGATGTATTATATATTGAAAGATAGTCGAGTGACAGCTCTAGCAATGGAAATACATGTACTGGAAGATGGAAGGCAGGCGGGAGGATGCCCGGGAGGAGGCGAGATTAGGTGGGACCATTCTAGCCAATGAGAGGGCAGATACATGTGTGAACAAATGGCACAACTGCGATGTAGTCAGTTTTGTTTTTGTCTTGTTACTGAAATCCCACTTGCGCCCATTTACATCGGTACATTCGTGACAACTTACCCACTGGGCACAAACGACAATTCCACTTCTATTACACGTTGGTTTAACGTCATTTCATTTAAATGACATGGAAACAACGTTGATTCGACCAGTTTGAGCCCAGTGGGTAAATGTTACAAAATGCATTTTCGATCAAATAAGCTCTTATTTAGCAGTTAAATGTTTTGTTTACCAAATTCAACACTCTTTCATTGACCTCCATACAAACATTCCTCACTTCGTGGTCTTGTTTTCGTGGACAGATTTTGGGCGGAGTAAACTCTCTTGCTTCGCCTCTTCCTCTTTGAGTGACTGGACTCTCTGGTCAATCAGAGACAATAATCAATTATCTACCTCATAGAAAAGAAAACTAGCAGCACTGTTGAATACCCCTGGAGGGATGAGGGTAGATGTTACTGTTGAATACCCCTGGAGGGATGAGGGTAGATGTTACTGTTGAATACCCCTTGGCTGTTACTGTTGTATTGTTGAATACCCCTGAAGGGATGAGGAGAGATGTTACTGTTGTATTGTTGAATACCCCTGAAGGGATGAGGATAGATGTTACTGTTGTATTGTTGAATACCCATGAAGGGATGAGGATAGATGTTACTGTTGTATTGTTGAACACCCCTGAAGGGATGAGGATAGATGTTACTGTTGTATTGTTGAATACCCCATGAAGGGATGAGGGTAGCTGTTACTGTTGAATACCCCTGAAGGGATGAGGATAGCTGTTACTGTTGAATACCCCATGAAGGGATGAGGGTAGCTGTTACTGTTGAATACCCCTGAAGGGATGAGGGTAGCTGTTACTGTTGAATACCCCATGAAGGGATGAGGGTAGATGTTACTGTTGAATTTCCATGAAGGGATGAGGATAGATGTTACTGTTGTACAGGAAGGGGGGTGAATGAGCCAATTGTAAGCTGGGGATGATTAGGTGACCGTGATGGTATGAGGGCCAGTGGTTGATGTGTGGCCCAGCGAGAGGCTGCTCCTCAAACAGTGTTGATGTGTGGCCCAGCGAGAGGCTGCTCCTCGAACAGTGTTTGTGTGTGGCCCAGCGAGAGGCTGCTCCTCGAACAGTGTTGATGTGTGGCCCAGCGAGAGGCTGCTCCTCGAACAGTGTTGATGTGTGGCCCAGCGAGAGACTGCTCCTCGAACAGTGTTGATGTGTGGCCCAGCGAGAGGCTGCTCCTTAACCAGTGTTGATGTGTGGCCCAGCGAGAGGCTGCTCCTCCAACAGTGTTGATGTGTGGCCCAGCGAGAGGCTGCTCCTCAAACAGTGTTGATGTGTGGCCCAGCGAGAGGCTGCTCCTCGAACAGTGTTTGTGTGTGGCCCAGCGAGAGGCTGCTCCTCGAACAGTGTTGATGTGTGGCCCAGCGAGAGGCTGCTCCTCGAACAGTGTTGATGTGTGGCCCAGCGAGAGACTGCTCCTCGAACAGTGTTGATGTGTGGCCCAGCGAGAGGCTGCTCCTTAACCAGTGTTGATGTGTGGCCCAGCGAGAGGCTGCTCCTCCAACAGTGTTGATGTGTGGCCCAGCGAGAGGCTGCTCCTTAACCAGTGTTGATGTGTGGCCCAGCGAGAGGCTGCTCCTCCAACAGTGTTGATGTGTGGCCCAGCGAGAGGCTGCTCCTCAACCAGTGTTGATGTGTGGCCCAGCGAGAGGCTGCTCCTCAAACAGTGTTGATGTGTGGCCCAGCGAGAGGCTGCTCCTCCAACAGTGTTGATGTGTGGCCCAGCAAGAGGCTGCTCCTCAAACAGTGTTGAGTATAATATAGTGTAATAAGTGGTCCTATAAGCCCAGACATTTCTATCTGCAATGAAAGCAGAGTTTTGATGGCTGCTGCTAAAAAGAGGAGGGTCCCAGTTTTTTTTAGTGCTACCAGATTTATTTCTCAGCTGCTCATATTAACTGCATTGCTCCACTATAAAACCAGAGTCTCCCAGCAGGCTGGAAAAGGGAACCTTTGGGGAAAGCGCAGCCTCCATTCGCTTTTCCAGTGCATACAGATGAAATGTATTTTTCTCCCTGCGCCTGTTTCCCTGACCATTTGATAATGGCCCGTTATAAATCTAAACTCATTTCACACATGTATTAGTAAAGACAAGTTTAAATTGAGAATCGTCTGACGGAGGAGAATGTTATCACTTGATGAGAGAGGGTATAGGACCTGTTTCAAATGATCACTTAAAAAAAAATACTCAACACAGAATAGCCACTTCATGTGCGCACTCACTGGGGAATGTCCTTTCTCTTTTATTCAGCTAAGTTCAATTATACTCTTCTTACTATAAAATATAAAATAGTAGCATGGGATTCATAAGCATATCTTTTGTTGTTGTTGTTGTTGTCTTTTTTTTTCTGGGGGGGGGGGGGGGTACTTTTGACCCCATTTTCGTGATATCCAATTGGCTGATACAGTCTTGCTGCAACGCCTGTACGTTCTCGGGAGAGGCGAAGGTTGAGAGCCACACGTCCTCCGAAATCTGACCCTGCCGAGCCACACTGCTTCTTGACACACTGCTCGCTTAACCCGGAAGCCAGCCGCACCAATGTGTCGGAGGAAACACTGTACCAGCTGGTGACCGAAGTCAGCTTGCAGGGCGCCCGGCCCGACACAAGGAGTCGCTAGAGTGTATTGGGACAAGGAAATCCCGGCCGGCCTAACCCCTCCCTCCCTCCCTCCCTCCCTCCCTCCCTCCCTCCCTCCCTCCCTCCCTCTTCTGTGGAGCCCTCAGCCGATGACAACCCCTCCCTCCCTCCAACCCCTCCCCCTTCCCCCTCACCCCACCTACCTCCCCTCCACCCCCCTCCCTCCCTCTACACCCCCCTCCCTCCAACCCCTCCCTCCCTCCACACCCTCCCAACCCTCCCTCCCTCCAACCCCTCCTGCTTCACCCATCCCTCCATCCCCTCCCCCTCCCTCCAACCCCTCCCTCCCTCCTCCCTCCCTCCCCTCCCCCTCCCCCTCCCTCCAACCCTCACTCCCTCCTTCCCTCGCTCACTCCTCCAACCCCTCCAACCTCTCCCCCCTCCCTTCAACCCCTCCAAACTCCCTCCCTCCCTCCAACCCCTCCCCCCACCTCCCTCCCTCAAACACCTCCCTCCCTCCTACCCCTCCCTCCCTCCTACCCCTCCCTCCCTCCAACACCTCCCTCCCTCCAACCCCTCCCTCCCTCCAACACCTCCCCCCACCTCCCTCCCTCCAACACCTCCCTCCCTCCAACCCCTCCCTCCCTCCCTCCCTCCCTCCCTCCCACCCTCCCTCCCTCCCTCCCTCCCTCCCTCGCTCCCTCTTCTGTGGAGCCCTCAGCCGATGACAACCCCTCCCTCCCTCCAACCCCTCCCCCTTCCCCCTCACCCCACCTACCTCCCCTCCACCCCCCTCCCTCCCTCTACACCCCCCTCCCTCCAACCCCTCCCTCCCTCCACACCCTCCCAACCCTCCCTCCCTCCAACCCCTCCTGCTTCACCCATCCCTCCATCCCCTCCCCCTCCCTCCAACCCCTCCCTCCCTCCTCCCTCCCTCCCCTCCCCCTCCCTCCAACCCTCACTCCCTCCTTCCCTCGCTCACTCCTCCAACCCCTCCAACCTCTCCCCCCTCCCTTCAACCCCTCCAAACTCCCTCCCTCCCTCCAACCCCTCCCCCCACCTCCCTCCCCCCACCTCCCTCCCTCCAACACCTCCCTCCCTCCTACCCCTCCCTCCCTACAACACCTCCCTCCCTCCAACCCCTCCCTCCCTCCAACACCTCCCCCCACCTCCCTCCCTCCAACCCCTCCCTCCCTCCAACACCTCCCAACCCCCCCCCTTTCTTTAATTAAAGATGTGTTGCCAATCCTATGAATCTCCATCTCTCTCTCTGTTATGACAGGCTAATTACTACTCTAGAACAGGGCTGCTACTTGGACCCATACCAATGTGCTTCTGGTTAAATACCATACAGTCTGTATGTTAAACTGCGTTCTATTCCCTCCACAGTACACTACCTTAGACCAGCGCCCTATGGGGAACAGGGAGCCTATTGGACCCATGGCAATGTGCTTCTGGTCTGTGTGTTAAACAGCGTTCTATTCCCTCCACAGTACACTACCTTAGACCAGAGCCCTATGGGGAACAGGGAGCCTATTGGGACAGGAACAACACAGGTCTTCCTTTTTTATTGATTAAATCCCTCACTGAGATCAAAGCAGATGATTTTGGCTCCGACGAGGCTAATTTATGTGTTTCGTCTATGGTTCTGTGAAGAGGGTTTTTAAAGAGATATTACTGACTCCTTAAAGAGATATTACTGACTCCTTAAAGAGATATTACTGACTCCTTAAAGAGATATTACTGACTCCTTAAAGAGATATTACTGACTCCTTAAAGAGATATTACTGACTCCTTAAAGAGATATTACTGACTCCTTAAAGAGATATTACTGACTCCTTAAAGAGATATTACTGACTCCTTAAAGAGATATTACTGACTCCTTAAAGAGATATTACTGACTCCTTAAAGAGATATTACTGACTCCTCAATGATGATGGTTTTGGTTGGACCAGAATATTAGGTTGGAAGGGTACAAAACCACCAATCTGTTTACGAGCCACAGATCAGTGATGCTGTGAATGTAGTGAGGCTGTTTTCACTGTGATGAAAACATCTCTGTTGTTTCGGTTCAAACGGATCAGAAATACCTTCGAATCTGGAAAATTAGTTCTGAGACGTCGTCATCGACGGAGAATATCTTGGAGGCACTAAACACCTCTACACACACCCAGACCCACACACGCTCACACACACACACACGCGCGCGCACGCACACACACGCTCACACACACACGCACACGCACACGCACGCACGCACGCGCGCACACACACACACACACACACACACACACACACACACACACACACACACACAAACACACACACACACCCAGACGCGCACACGCTCACGCGCACACACACACACACACACCCACACACACCCAGATGCGCACGCGCTCACACGCACACACGCACACGCACATATATACACACACACACATATACACACACACACACACGACCCCCCCCCCCCCCTCCCCCCCACTGTCCTATGTCCATTGCAATACTTTTAAGTTAGTAACCTTTAGACTCATAGTGCTGAGGCCTGATCCATGATATTCAGACACACAGCAGTATGTCATCTGATGTCCTGTACACAGCTCAATGGGACGATCTGAGGGTAACCTGGGTGGTCCTAATGTCCTATACACAGCTCAATGGGACGATCTGAGGGTAACCTGGGTGGACCTAATGTCCTGTACACAGCTCAATGTGACGATCTGAGGGTAACCTGGGTGGTCCTAATGATCTGAGGGCAACCTGGGTGGTCCTAATGTCCTGTACACAGCTCAACGTAACGATATGAGGGTAAACTCGGTGGAGCTAGGATCTAGCATGGGCTGGGAGATAGGATCTAGCCTGGGCTGGGAGCTAAGATCTGGCCTGGGATGGGAGATAGGATCTAACCTGGGCTAGGAGATAGGCTCTAGCCTGGGCAAGGAGATAGGATCTAACCTGGGCAAGGAGATAGGATCTAGCCTGGGCTAGGAGATAGGATCTAGCCTGGGCTGGGAGATAGGATCTAGCCTGGGATGGGAGATAGGATCAAGTCTGTACTAGGAAATAGGATCTAGTCTGGGCTAGGAGATAGGATCTAGTCTGAGCTAGGAGATAGGATCTAGTCTGGGCTGGGAGGTAGGATCTAGTCTGGGCTAAGAGGTAGGATCTAGTCTGGGCTAGGAGATAGGATCTAGCCTGGGCTAGGAGATAGGATCTAGTCAGGGCTGGGAGCTATGATCCAGTCTGGGCTAGGAGATAGGATCTAGTCTGGGCTAGGAGATAGGATCTAGCCTGGGCTAGGAGATAGGATCTGGGCCTGGGCTAGGAGATAGGATCTAGCCTGGGCTGGGAGATAGGATCCGGCCTGGGCTGGGAGAAAGGATCTAGTCTGGTCTAGGAGCTAGGATCTAGTCTGGGCTAGGATATAGGATCTGGGCCTTTGGAGGACAAGGAAGGACAGGGAATATTCACTACTAACTTGGTGAAAGGTGCTGTCTGCCTGGTGTTACCTTGGTGAATGGTGCTGTCTGCCTGGTGTTACCTTGGTGAAGGGTGCTGTCTGCCTGGTGTTACCTTGGTGAAAGGTGCTGTCTGCCTGGTGTTACCCTGGTGAAGGGTGCTGTCTGCCTGGTGTTACCTTGGTGAAAGGTGCTGTCTGCCTGGTGTTACCTTGGTGAAAGGTGCTGTCAGCCTGGTGTTACCTTGGTGAAAGGTGCTGTCAGCCTGGTGTTACCTTGGTGAAAGGTGCTGTCAGCCTGGTGTTACCTTGGTAAAAGGTGCTGTCAGCCTGGTGTTACCTTGGTGAAAGGTGCTGTCAGCCTGGTGTTACCTTGGTGAAAGGTGCTGTCTGTCTGGTGTTACCTTGGTGAAGGGTGCTGTCAGCCTGGTGTTACCTTGGTGAAAGGTGCTGTCAGCCTGGTGTTACCTTGGTGAAAGGTGCTGTCTGCCTGGTGTTACCTTGGTGAAGGGTGCTGTCTGCCTGGTGTTACCTTGGTGAAAGGTGCTGTCTGCCTGGTGTTACCTTGGTGAAAGGTGCTGTCAGCCTGGTGTTACCTTGGTGAAAGGTGCTGTCAGCCTGGTGTTACCTTGGTGAAAGGTGCTGTCTGCCTGGTGTTACCTTGGTGAAGGGTGCTGTCTGCCTGGTGTTACCTTGGTGAAAGGTGCTGTCTGCCTGGTGTTACCTTGGTGAAAGGTGCTGTCTGTCTGGTGTTACCTTGTTGAAAGGTGCTGTCTGCCTGGTGTTACCCTGAGCTAATGTTTCAACTCATGGGGGAGAGAAACATACTGCCAACCTTAGTGCTCATAGTTCCTCTGTGTTGTAGAAACCTCTGTGTTTCTCTGCAGCTCTTCCTATATCAGCATCCCTCTGTGTTGTAGAAACCTCTGTGGTTCTCTTACTACTCCTCCAATCTCTTGTCGCTGCAGCGTAACTGAACAGCATCACCAAGAGTTATAGCCATGTTTTTATCACTACGGTAAACAATGTCTCTTCTATAATGGGTTTTATCAGGACTTTCTCAGACCCGGTGTCAAAACTCCTTAAAGATGAGATTATGTTTTTGAAATATGCAAAGTGCACTATGTGCATTTATCTCCAAGCTAATTTATCTGGACTGGTAAAAAAAACATCCCCGCAATGCCATTAACTATTGTGTAGACTAGATGATCACTGTATTGTGAGAAAGAAAAAAACATGTCAGACAAGGTCAACAGTTAAAACGTTTATAATGTATCTGCATTTGCTTTTAGTGTCTTTCTGGATGTGAAGCCAAGCGATTGTTGTGGCCAAGACGTCTCGGATGGAAAACGTTGGGGCGACAAGACAGAACGGCCGTGTGAATCAGCACAATGTTATTGGGAAGTGGTTGGAACTTCCTCTTTCGTGTGTCTGTCACACAAGTGGAGGGGGACAAATGAGAGGAGCGGTCTTGTGATGCATGTAGGGTCGAGAACACGAAGGAGAGACGAGACATCCTGTCAGTATGTTACTGCTGTTAGAGACATCCTGTCAGTATGTTACTGCTGTTAGAGACATCCTGTCAGTATGTTACTGCTGTTAGAGACATCCTGTCAGTATGTTACTGCTGTTAGAGACATCCTGTCAGTATGTTACTGCTGTTAGAGACTAGACATCCTGTCAGTATGTTACTGCTGTTAGAGACTAGACATCCTGTCAGTATGTTACTGCTGTTAGAGACATCCTGTCAGTATGTTACTGCTGTTAGAGACATCCTGTCAGTATGTTACTGCTGTTAGAGACTAGACATCCTGTCAGTATGATACTGCTGTTAGAGACATCCTGTCAGTATGTTATTGCTGTTAGAGACATCCTGTCAGTATGTTACTGCTGTTAGAGACATCCTGTCAGTATGTTACTGCTGTTAGAGACATCCTGTCAGTATGTTACTGCTGTTAGAGACATCCTGTCAGTATGTTACTGCTGTTAGAGACTAGACATCCTGTCAGTATGTTACTGCTGTTAGAGACATCCTGTCAGTATGTTACTGCTGTTAGAGACATCCTGTCAGTATGTTACTGCTGTTAGAGACATCCTGTCAGTATGTTACTGCTGTTAGAGACATCCTGTCAGTATGTTACTGCTGTTAGAGACATCCTGTCAGTATGTTACTGCTGTTAGAGACTAGACATCCTGTCAGTATGTTACTGCTGTTAGAGACATCCTGTCAGTATGTTACTGCTGTTAGAGACATCCTGTCAGTATGATACTGCTGTTAGAGACTAGACATCCTGTCAGTATGTTACTGCTGTTAGAGACTAGACATCCTGTCAGTATGTTACTGCTGTTAGAGACATCCTGTCAGTATGTTACTGCTGTTAGAGACATCCTGTCAGTATGATACTGCTGTTAGAGACTAGACATCCTGTCAGTATGTTACTGCTGTTAGAGACTAGACATCCTGTCAGTATGTTACTGCTGTTAGAGACTAGACATCCTGTCAGTATGTTACTGCTGTTAGAGACATCCTGTCAGTATGTTACTGCTGTTAGAGACATCCTGTCAGTATGTTACTGCTGTTAGAGACATCCTGTCAGTATGTTACTGCTGTTAGAGACATCCTGTCAGTATGTTACTGCTGTTAGAGACATCCTGTCAGTATGTTACTGCTGTTAGAGACATCCTGTCAGTATGTTACTGCTGTTAGAGACATCCTGTCAGTATGTTACTGCTGTTAGAGACATCCTGTCAGTATGTTACTGCTGTTAGAGACTAGACATCCTGTCAGTATGTTACTGCTGTTAGAGACTAGACATCCTGTCAGTATGTTACTGCTGTTAGAGACTAGACATCCTGTCAGTATGTTACTGCTGTTAGAGACATCCTGTCAGTATGTTACTGCTGTTAGAGACTAGACATCCTGTCAGTATGTTACTGCTGTTAGAGACTAGACATCCTGTCAGTATGTTACTGCTGTTAGAGACATCCTGTCAGTATGTTACTGCTGTTAGAGACATCCTGTCAGTATGTTACTGCTGTTAGAGACATCCTGTCAGTATGTTACTGCTGTTAGAGACATCCTGTCAGTATGTTACTGCTGTTAGAGACATCCTGTCAGTATGTTACTGCTGTTAGAGACTAGACATCCTGTCAGTATGTTACTGCTGTTAGAGACTAGACATCCTGTCAGTATGATACTGCTGTTAGAGACATCCTGTCAGTATGTTACTGCTGTTAGAGACTAGACATCCTGTCAGTATGTTACTGCTGTTAGAGACATCCTGTCAGTATGTTACTGCTGTTAGAGACTAGACATCCTGTCAGT
This sequence comes from Oncorhynchus clarkii lewisi, assembly GCF_045791955.1. Taxonomy (NCBI): domain Eukaryota; kingdom Metazoa; phylum Chordata; class Actinopteri; order Salmoniformes; family Salmonidae; genus Oncorhynchus; species Oncorhynchus clarkii. The sequence goes on along the minus strand of NC_092172.1, from coordinate 35,595,522 downwards.
ATGTTACTGCTGTTAGAGACTAGACATCCTGTCAGTATGTTACTGCTGTTAGAGACTAGACATCCTGTCAGTATGTTACTGCTGTTAGAGACATCCTGTCAGTATGTTACTGCTGTTAGAGACTAGACATCCTGTCAGTATGTTACTGCTGTTAGAGACATCCTGTCAGTATGTTACTGCTGTTAGAGACATCCTGTCATTATGTTACTGCTGTTAGAGACATCCTGTCAGTATGATACTGCTGTTAGAGACATCCTGTCAGTATGTTACTGCTGTTAGAGACATCCTGTCAGTATGTTACTGCTGTTAGAGACTAGACATCCTGTCAGTATGTTACTGCTGTTAGAGACTAGACATCCTGTCAGTATGTTACTGCTGTTAGAGACTAGACATCCTGTCAGTATGATACTGCTGTTAGAGACTAGACATCCTGTCAGTATTTTACTGCTGTTAGAGACATCCTGTCAGTATGTTACTGCTGTTAGAGACTAGACATCCTGTCAGTATGATACTGCTGTTAGAGACATCCTGTCAGTATGTTACTGCTGTTAGAGACTAGACATCCTGTCAGTATGTTACTGCTGTTAGAGACATCCTGTCAGTATGTTACTGCTGTTAGAGACATCCTGTCAGTATGTTACTGCTGTTAGAGACATCCTGTCAGTATGATACTGCTGTTAGAGACTAGACATCCTGTCAGTATGTTACTGCTGTTAGAGACATCCTGTCAGTATGTTACTGCTGTTAGAGACATCCTGTCAGTATGTTACTGCTGTTAGAGACTAGACATCCTGTCAGTATGTTACTGCTGTTAGAGACTAGACATCCTGTCAGTATGTTACTGCTGTTAGAGACATCCTGTCAGTATGTTACTGCTGTTAGAGACATCCTGTCAGTATGTTACTGCTGTTAGAGACTAGACATCCTGTCAGTATGTTACTGCTGTTAGAGACATCCTGTCAGTATGTTACTGCTGTTAGAGACATCCTGTCAGTATGTTACTGCTGTTAGAGACATCCTGTCAGTATGATACTGCTGTTAGAGACATCCTGTCAGTATGATACTGCTGTTAGAGACATCCTGTCAGTATGATACTGCTGTTAGAGACATCCTGTCAGTATGTTACTGCTGTTAGAGACTAGACATCCTGTCAGTATGTTACTGCTGTTAGAGATATCCTGTCAGTATGTTACTGCTGTTAGAGACATCCTGTCAGTATGTTACTGCTGTTAGAGACATCCTGTCAGTATGATACTGCTGTTAGAGACTAGACATCCTGTCAGTATGTTACTGCTGTTAGAGACATCCTGTCAGTATGTTACTGCTGTTAGAGACATCCTGTCAGTATGTTACTGCTGTTACAGACTAGACATCCTGTCAGTATGTTACTGCTGTTAGAGACATCCTGTCAGTATGATACTGCTGTTAGAGACTAGACATCCTGTCAGTATGTTACTGCTGTTAGAGACATCCTGTCAGTATGTTACTGCTGTTAGAGACATCCTGTCAGTATGATACTGCTGTTAGAGACTAGACATCCTGTCAGTATGTTACTGCTGTTAGAGACATCCTGTCAGTATGTTACTGCTGTTAGAGACATCCTGTCAGTATGTTACTGCTGTTAGAGACATCCTGTCAGTATGTTACTGCTGTTAGAGACTAGACATCCTGTCAGTATGTTACTGCTGTTAGAGACTAGACATCCTGTCAGTATGTTACTGCTGTTAGAGACATCCTGTCAGTATGTTACTGCTGTTAGAGACATCCTGTCAGTATGTTACTGCTGTTAGAGACTAGACATCCTGTCAGTATGTTACTGCTGTTAGAGACATCCTGTCAGTATGTTACTGCTGTTAGAGACTAGACATCCTGTCAGTATGTTACTGCTGTTAGAGACTAGACATCCTGTCAGTATGTTACTGCTGTTAGAGACTAGACATCCTGTCAGTATGTTACTGCTGTTAGAGACATCCTGTCAGTATGTTACTGCTGTTAGAGACATCCTGTCAGTATGTTACTGCTGTTAGAGACATCCTGTCAGTATGTTACTGCTGTTAGAGACTAGACATCCTGTCAGTATGTTACTGCTGTTAGAGACTAGACATCCTGTCAGTATGTTACTGCTGTTAGAGACTAGACATCCTGTCAGTATGTTACTGCTGTTAGAGACATCCTGTCAGTATGTTACTGCTGTTAGAGACTAGACATCCTGTCAGTATGTTACTGCTGTTAGAGACATCCTGTCAGTATGTTACTGCTGTTAGAGACTAGACATCCTGTCAGTATGATACTGCTGTTAGAGACATCCTGTCAGTATGTTACTGCTGTTAGAGACTAGACATCCTGTCAGTATGATACTGCTGTTAGAGACATCCTGTCAGTATGTTACTTCTGTTAGAGACTAGACATCCTGTCAGTATGATACTGCTGTTAGAGACATCCTGTCAGTATGTTACTGCTGTTAGAGACATCCTGTCAGTATGTTACTGCTGTTAGAGACTAGACATCCTGTCAGTATGTTACTGCTGTTAGAGACTAGACATCTTGTCAGTATGTTACTGCTGTTAGAGACATCCTGTCAGTATGTTACTGCTGTTAGAGACTAGACATCCTGTCAGTATGATACTGCTGTTAGAGACATCCTGTCAGTATGTTACTGCTGTTAGAGACTAGACATCCTGTCAGTATGATACTGCTGTTAGAGACATCCTGTCAGTATGTTACTTCTGTTAGAGACTAGACATCCTGTCAGTATGATTCTGCTGTTAGAGACATCCTGTCAGTATGTTACTGCTGTTAGAGACATCCTGTCAGTATGTTACTGCTGTTAGAGACTAGACATCCTGTCAGTATGTTACTGCTGTTAGAGACTAGACATCCTGTCAGTATGATACTGCTGTTAGAGACATCCTGTCAGTATGTTACTGCTGTTAGAGACATCCTGTCAGTATGTTACTGCTGTTAGAGACATCCTGTCAGTATGTTACTGCTGTTAGAGACATCCTGTCAGTATGTTACTGCTGTTAGAGACTAGACATCCTGTCAGTATGATACTGCTGTTAGAGACATCCTGTCAGTATGTTACTGCTGTTAGAGACATCCTGTCAGTATGTTACTGCTGTTAGAGACTAGACATCCTGTCAGTATGTTACTGCTGTTAGAGACTAGACATCCTGTCAGTATGATACTGCTGTTAGAGACATCCTGTCAGTATGTTACTGCTGTTAGAGACATCCTGTCAGTATGTTACTGCTGTTAGAGACTAGACATCCTGTCAGTATGTTACTGCTGTTAGAGACATCCTGTCAGTATGTTACTGCTGTTAGAGACATCCTGTCAGTATGTTACTGCTGTTAGAGACATCCTGTCAGTATGTTACTGCTGTTAGAGACATCCTGTCAGTATGTTACTGCTGTTAGAGACATCCTGTCAGTATGATACTGCTGTTAGAGACTAGACATCCTGTCAGTATGTTACTGCTGTTAGAGACTAGACATCCTGTCAGTATGTTACTGCTGTTAGAGACATCCTGTCAGTATGTTACTGCTGTTAGAGACTAGACATCCTGTCAGTATGATACTGCTGTTAGAGACATCCTGTCAGTATGTTACTGCTGTTAGAGACTAGACATCCTGTCAGTATGTTACTGCTGTAGCACGGGGTTCAGCTGTTAAAGGGATACTTTGGGATTTTGGCCATGACGGCCTTTATCTAGCATGCTAGTAGATGACTTCCAGTCATTGCGCTAATGCTAGTTAGCATTGACCTAATGCTAGTTAGCATTAACTTACTCCGTACTGGACACGGAGACATACAAATGGTATCCACAAGTTAATCTGACTCTGAGGAAGTAGAAAAGGGGCCTCACTGCCAAAATCCAGAAGTGTCCCTTTAAACAAAATTGGGCAAAGCAGAACTGGACATAGCAAACCAGTCTGGAAAAAAGCCTCTTAGGCCTCTGGTCTAAAGTAGTGCACTATATAGGGAATAGGGCACCATTTGGAACGTAGGCCAGAACGAACACAGAACAGGCTGCCAGGATAACAGGCATTCTGACTGACTGACTGACTGAGTTTCTGGCTGGCTGGTCGGCTGGCTGGTCTATAGTTGGTCTGGAGGTATACATCTGACTGGCTGGTCTATAGTTGGTCTGGAGGTCTACATCTGACTGGCCGGTCTATAGTTGGTCTGGAGTTCTACATCTGACTGGCTGGTCTATAGTTGGTCTGGAGGTCTACATCTGACTGGCTGGTCTATAGTTGGTCTGGAGGTCTACATCTGACTGGCTGGTCTATAGTTGGTCTGGAGGTCTACATCTGACTGGCTGGTCTATAGTTGGTCTGGAGGTCTACATCCTCACAGGGACCATGTGCCTGCTAGTCATTCCTACGTAGCTCTGCTTTCTGTACTCTATTTCCCAGACCCAGCCTCATCCCCAGCCTCATCCCCAGCCTCATCCAACTCATCCCCAGCCTCATCCCCAGCTGGCTAGCCTGGCTGGTTTAAAGGCCTAGACTGGTACTGCAGGCTGGTACTAAAGTAGAACAGCAAAGGACACTAGTATGACCTATTTTCTTACACCCACATTCATTCTTAAAGTTCAATGTGGGGTTGGACTCGTCATAAAGTCAGAAGGGATGGAGTCATCTTGATGTGTTCTACAGTCACTGGAGAGGATGGTGGAGATCACTGGAAAGTAGGTGGAGGTAACTAGAGAGGATGGTGGAGATCACTGGAGAGGATGGTGGAAATCACTGGAGAGGATGGTGGAGATCACTGGAGAGGATGGTGGAGATCACTGGAGAGGATGTTGGAGATCACTGGAGAGGATGGTGGAGATCACTGGAATGGATGGTGGAGATCACTGGAGAGGATGGTGGAGATCACTGGAGAGGATGGTGGAGATCACTGGAGAGGATGGTGGAGATCACTGGAGAGGATGGTGGAGATCACTGGAGAGGATGTTGGAGATCACTGGAGAGTGGTTGGAGATTACTGGAGAGTGGGTGGAGATCACTGGAGAGTATGGTGGAGATCACTGGAGAGGATCGTGGAGTTCACTGGAGAGGACTGTGGAGATCACTGGAGAGGATGGTGGAGATCACTGGAGAGGATGTTGGAGATCACTGGAGAGGATCGTGGAGATCACTGGAGAGTGGGTGGAGATCACTGGAGAGGATGGTGGAGATCACTGGAGAGGATGGTGGAGATCACTGGAGAGTGGGTGGGGAGTCCCTTTGGAGATCCTAGGAGTAGCCCTGGCCCCTGAAACAGAGTCACTAAGACCAATGGAGCTGTCACTAAGACCACTGGAGCAGTCACTAAGACCCCTGGAGCAGTCACTAAGAACCCTGGAGCAGTCACTAAGACCCCTGGAACAGTCACTATAACCACTGGATCAGTCACTATGACCCCTGGAGTAGTCACTATGACCCCTGGAGCAGAGTCACTAAGACCCCTGGAGCAGAGTCACTAGGACCCCTGGAGCAGAGTCACTAAGACACCTGGAGCAGAGTCACTAAGACACCTGGAGCAGAGTCACTAAGACCCTGGAGCAGAGTCACTAAGACCCCTGGAGCAGAGCCACTAGGACCCCTGGATCAGAGTCACTAGGACCCCTGGAGCAGAGTCACTAAGACACCTGGAGCAGAGTCCCTAAGACACCTGGAGCAGAGTCACTAAGACCCTGGAGCAGAGCCACTAGGACCCCTGGATCAGAGTCACTAGGACCCCTGGAGTAGAGTCACCAGGACCCCTGGAGCAGAGTCACTAAGACCCCTGGAGCAGAGTCACTAGGATCCCTGGAGCAGTCACTAGGACCCTTGGAGTAGAGTCACCAGGACCCCTGGAGCAGAGTCACTAAGACCCCTGGAGCAGAGCCACTAAGACCCCTGGAGCAGTCACTATGACCCCTGGAGCAGAGTCACTAAGACCCCTGGAGCAGAGCCACTAAGACCCCTGGAGCAGTCACTATGACCCCTGGAGCAGAGTCACTAAGACCCCTGGAGCAGAGTCACTAAGACCCCTGGAGCTGTCACTATGACCCCTGGAGCAGAGTCACTAAGACCCCTGGAGCAGAGTCACCAGGACCCCTGGAGCAGAGTCACTAGGACCCCTGGAGTAGAGTCACCAGGACCCCTGGAGCAGAGTCACTAAGACCCCTGGAGCAGAGTCACTAGGATCCCTGGAGCAGTCACTAGGACCCTTGGAGTAGAGTCACCAGGACCCCTGGAGCAGAGTCACTAAGACCCCTGGAGCAGAGTCACTAAGACCCCTGTAGCAGAGTCACTAAGACCCCTGGAGCAGAGCCACTAGGACCCCTGGATCAGAGTCACTAAGACCCCTGTAGCAGAGTCACTAAGACCCCTGGAGCAGAGCCACTAGGACCCCTGGAGCAGTCACTATGACCCCTGTAGCAGAGTCACTAAGACCCCTGGAGCAGAGTCACTGGGACCCCTGGAGCAGAGCCACTAGGACCCCTGGAGCAGTCACTATGACCCCTGTAGCAGAGTCACTAAGACCCCTGGAGCAGAGTCACTGGGACCCCTGTAGCAGAGTCACTGGGACCCCTGGAGCAGAGTCACTAAGACCCCTGGAGCAGAGTCACTGGGACCCCTGTAGCAGAGTCACTAAGACCCCTGGAGCAGAGTCACTGGGACCCCTGTAGCAGAGTCACTGGGACCTCTGTATCTAATGTCCATTGCTCGTGTTTCTAGACCCAAGAAAGTCTCTTCTTCTTATTGGTGTCCTTTAGTAGTGTTTTCTTTGCAGCAATTCGACCATGAAGGCCTGATTGACACAGTCTCCTCTGAACAGTTGATGTTGAGATGTGTCTGTTACTTGAACTCTGAAGTATTTATTTGAGCTGCAATTTAGGCTGGTAACTCTAATGAACTTATCCTCTGCAGCAGAGGTAACCCTGGGTCTTCCTTTCCTGTGGCGGTCCTCATGAGAGACAGTTTCATCATAGTCCTTGATCGTTTTGCGGCTGCACTTGAAGAATCTTTCACAATTCTTGATATTTTCCGAATTGACTGACCGTCATGTCTTAAAGTAATGATGGACTGTTGTTTCTCTTTGTATATTTGAGCTGTTGTTGCCATAATATGGACTTGGTCTTTTACCAAATAGGGCTATCTTCTGTATTCCACCCCTACCTTGTCACAACACAACTGATTGGCTCAAATGCATTAAGAAGGAGAGAAATTCCACAAGTTAACTTTTAACAAGGCACACCTGTTAATTGAAAAGCATTCCAGGTGACTACCTCATTAAGCTGGTTGAGAGGATGCCAAGAGTGTACAAAGCTGCCATTAAGGCAAAGGGTGACTACTTTGAAGAATCTAAAATCTAAAATATATTTTGATTTGTTTAATACTTTTTTGGTTACTACATGATTACATATGTGTTATTTCCTAGTTATGTCTTCACTATTATTCTACAATGTAGAAAATAGTAAAAATAAAGAAAAACACTGGATTGAGTAGATGTGTCCAAACCTTTGACTGGTACTGTATGTACTGTGTATAAAGGGTTGTAGTTATGTACTGTGTATAAAGGGTTGTAGTTATGTACTGTGTATAAAGGGCTGTAGTTATGTACTGTGTATAAAGGGTTGTAGTTATGTACTGTGTATAAAGGGCTGTAGTTATGTACTGTGTATAAAGGGCTGTAGTTATGTACTGTGTATAAAGGGTTGTAGGTATGTACTGTGTATAAAGGGCTGTAGTTATGTACTGTGTATAAAGGGTTGTAGGTATGTACTGTGTATAAAGGGCTGTAGTTATGTACTGTGTATAAAGGGTTGTAGTTATGTACTGTGTATAAAGGGCTGTAGTTATGTACTGTGTATAAAGGGTTGTAGTTATGTACTGTGTATAAAGGGTTGTAGTTATGTACTGTGTATAAAGGGCTGTAGTTATGTACTGTGTATAAAGGGTTGTAGTTATGTACTGTGTATAAAGGGTTGTAGTTATGTACTGTGGCTGTAGTTATGTACTGTGTATAAAGGGTTGTAGTTATGTACTGTGTATAAAGGGTTGTAGTTATGTACTGTGGCTGTAGTTATGTACTGTGTATAAAGGGTTGTAGTTATGTACTGTGGCTGTAGGTATGTACTGTGTATAAAGGGTTGTAGTTATGTACGGTGGCTGTAGTTATGTACTGTGTATAAAGGGCTGTAGTTATGTACTGTGACTGTAGTTATGTACTGTGTATAAAGGGTTGTAGTTATGTACTGTGGCTGTAGGTATGTACTGTGTATAAAGGGCTGTAGTTATGTACTGTGGCTGTAGTTATGTACTGTGTATAGAGGGTTGGAGTTATGTACTGTGTATAGAGGGTTGTAGTTATGTACTGTGTATAAAGGGCTGTAGTTATGTACTGTGGCTGTAGTTATGTACTGTGTATAAAGGGCTGTAGTTATGTACTGTGTATAAAGGGCTGTAGTTATGTACTGTGTATAGAGGGTTGTAGTTATGTACTGTGTATAGAGGGTTGTAGTTATGTACTGTGGCTGTAGTTATGTACTGTGGTTGTAGTTATGTACTGTGTATAAAGGGCTGTAGTTATGTACTGTGTATAAAGGGTTGTAGTTATGTACTGTGGCTGTAGTTATGTACTGTGTATAGAGGGTTGTAGTTATGTACTGTGGCTGTAGTTATGTACTGTGGCTGTAGTTATGTACTGTGTATAAAGGGCTGTAGTTATGTACTGTGTATAAAGGGCTGTAGTTATGTACTGTGTATAAAGGGCTATAGTTATGTACTGTGGCTGTAGGTATGTACTGTGTATTAAGGGCTGTAGTTATGTACTGTGTATAAAGGGTTGTAGTTATGTACTGTGGCTGTAGTTATGTACTGTGTATAAAGGGCTGTAGTTATGTACTGTGTATAAAGGGCTGTAGTTATGTACTGTGTATAAAGGGCTGTAGTTATGTACTGTGTATAAAGGGCTGTAGTTATGTACTGTGTATAAAGGGCTGTAGTTATGTACTGTGTATAAAGGGTTGTAGTTATGTACTGTGGCTGTAGTTATGAACTGTGTATAAAGGGTTGTAGTTATGTACTGTGTATAAAGGGTTGTAGTTATGTACTGTGTATAAAGGGCTGTAGTTATGTACTGTGTATAGAGGGTTGTAGTTATGTACTGTGGCTGTAGTTATGTACTGTGTATTAAGGGCTGTAGTTATGTACTGTGTATAAAGGGTTGTAGTTATGTACTGTGGCTGTAGTTATGTACTGTGTATAAAGGGCTGTAGTTATGTACTGTGTATAAAGGGCTGTAGTTATGAACTGTGTATAAAGGGCTGTAGTTATGTACTGTGTATTAAGGGCTGTAGTTATGTACTGTGTATAAAGGGCTGTAGTTATGTACTGTGTATAGAGGGTTGTAGTTATGTACTGTGTATAGAGGGCTGTAGTTATGTACTGTGTATAGAGGGTTGTAGTTATGTACTGTGGCTGTAGTTATGTACTGTGTATAAAGGGTTGTAGTTATGTACTGTGTATAAAGGGCTGTAGTTATGTACTGTGGCTGTAGTTATGTACTGTGTATAAAGGGCTGTAGTTATGTACTGTGTATAAAGGGCTGTAGTTATGTACTGTGGCTGTAGTTATGTACTGTGTATAAAGGGCTGTAGTTATGTACTGTGTATAAAGGGCTGTAGTTATGTACTGTGTATAAAGGGCTGTAGTTATGTACTGTGTATAAAGGGTTGTAGTTATGTACTGTGTATATAGGGCTGTAGTTATGTATTGTGGCTGTAGTTATGTACTGTGTATAAAGGGTTGTAGTTATGTACTGTGGCTGTAGTTATGTACTGTGTATAAAGGGTTGTAGTTATGTACTGTGGCTGTAGTTATGTACTGTGTATAAAGGACTGTAGTTATGTACTGTGTATGAAGGGCTGTAGTTATGTACTGTGTATAAAGGGTTGTAGTTATGTACTATGGCTGTAGTTATGTACTGTGTATAAAGGGTTGTAGTTATGTACTGTGGCTGTAGTTATGTACTGTGTATAAAGGGCTGTAGTTATGTACTGTGTATAAAGGGCTGTAGTTATGTACTGTGTATAAAGGGCTGTAGGTATGTACTGTGTATAAAGGGTTGTAGTTATGTACTGTGTATAAAGGGCTGTAGTTATGTACTGTGTATAAAGGGCTGTAGTTATGTACTGTGTATAAGGGCTGTAGTTATGTACTGTGGCTGTAGTTATGTACTGTGTATAAAGGGTTGTAGTTATGTACTGTGTATAAAGGGCTGTAGTTATGTACTGTGTATAAAGGGCTGTAGGTATGTACTGTGTATAAAGGGCTGTAGTTATGTACTGTGGCTGTAGTTATGTACTGTGTATAAAGGGCTGTAGTTATGTACTGTGGCTGTAGTTATGTACTGTGGCTGTAGTTATGTACTGTGTATTAAGGGCTGTAGTTATGTACTGTGTATTAAGGGCTGTAGTTATGTACTGTGGCTGTAGTTATGTACTGTGTATAAAGGGCTGTAGTTATGTACTGTGTATAGAGGGTTGTAGTTATGTACTGTGGCTGTAGGTATGTACTGTGTATAAAGGGCTGTAGTTATGTACTGTGTATAAAGGGCTGTAGTTATGTACTGTGTATAGAGGGTTGTTGTTATGTACTGTGGCTGTAGGTATGTACTGTGTATAAAGGGCTGTAGTTATGTACTGTGTATAAAGGGTTGTAGTTATGTACTGTGTATAAAGGGTTGTAGTTATGTACTGTGTATAAAGGGTTGTAGTTATGTACTGTGTATAAAGGGCTGTAGTTATGTACTGTGTATAAAGGGCTGTAGTTATGTACTGTGTATAAAGGGTTGTAGTTATGTACTGTGTATAAAGGGTTGTAGTTATGTACTGTGGCTGTAGTTATGTACTGTGTATAAAGGGTTGTAGTTATGTACTGTGTATAAAGGGCTGTAGTTATGTACTGTGTATAAAGGGCTGTAGTTATGTACTGTGTATAAAGGGTTGTAGTTATGTACTGTGTATAAAGGGTTGTAGTTATGTACTGTGTATAAAGGGTTGTAGTTATGTACTGTGGCTGTAGTTATGTACTGTGTATAAAGGGTTGTAGTTATGTACTGTGGCTGTAGTTATGTACTGTGTATAAAGGGCTGTAGTTATGTACTGTGGCTGTAGTTATGTACTGTGGCTGTAGTTATGTACTGTGTATTAAGGGCTGTAGTTATGTACTGTGTATTAAGGGCTGTAGTTATGTACTGTGGCTGTAGTTATGTACTGTGTATAAAGGGCTGTAGTTATGTACTGTGTATAGAGGGTTGTAGTTATGTACTGTGGCTGTAGGTATGTACTGTGTATAAAGGGCTGTAGTTATGTACTGTGTATAAAGGGCTGTAGTTATGTACTGTGTATAGAGGGTTGTAGTTATGTACTGTGGCTGTAGGTATGTACTGTGTATAAAGGGCTGTAGTTATGTACTGTGTATAAAGGGCTGTAGTTATGTACTGTGACTGTAGGTATGTACTGTGTATAAAGGGTTGTAGTTATGTACTGTGTATAAAGGGTTGTAGTTATGTACTGTGACTGTAGGTATGTACTGTGTATAAAGGGCTGTAGTTATGTTCTGTGGCTGTAGTTATGTACTGTGTATAAAGGGCTGTAGTTATGTACTGTGGCTGTAGTTATGTACTGTGTATAAAGGGCTGTAGTTATGTACTGTGGCTGTAGTTATGTACTGTGTATAAAGGGCTGTAGTTATGTACTGTGGCTGTAGTTATGTACTGTGTATAAAGGGCTGTAGTTATGTACTGTGTATAAAGGGTTGTAGTTATGTACTGTGTATAAAGGGTTGTAGTTATGTACTGTGGTTGTAGTTATGTACTGTGTATAAAGGGCTGTAGTTATGTACTGTGTATTAAGGGCTGTAGTTATGTACTGTGTATAAAGGGTTGTAGTTATGTACTGTGGCTGTAGTTATGTACTGTGTATAAAGGGTTGTAGTTATGTACTGTGTATAAAGGGTTGTAGTTATGTACTGTGTATAAAGGGCTGTAGTTATGTACTGTGTATTAAGGGCTGTAGTTATGTACTGTGTATAAAGGGCTGTAGTTATGTACTGTGTATAAAGGGCTGTAGTTATGTACTGTGTATAAAGGGCTGTAGTTATGTACTGTGTATAAAGGGTTGTAGTTATGTACTGTGTATAAAGGGTTGTAGTTATGTACTGTGGTTGTAGTTATGTACTGTGTATAAAGGGTTGTAGTTATGTACTGTGGCTGTAGTTATGTACTGTGTATAAAGGGATCCTAGTGGGTGTTGTCGTTCCCCTTGTAGAGAGGGAAGTGTATCGTCTAAGAGAACTGTGTTGTCATGGCAGCCGTTAGTCAGTCACGCCAACGTCAGGACCACCCTTTCTGGTGACCTACGGCGATAAAGAAAACATTTCCTTCCTGTTCAACGCCAACGTTGGACATGGGTCAACGCCGTCACCTCCCGGGGCACGCCAGTCTTCACGTGGTCAGAGGATCTCCTGACTGACAGAGACCAAGGTCTTTATGATACAGACCACAGCCTTATTTACAGTGATTCACAGCGGGAGAACATGTTCACAGTCTTACACTGAAGCCCTGGATCAAGTCACACAGTATCTTCAATACCTATATCTACTGCCTCTTTATGTAATACATGTATCACTAGCCACTTTAACTATGCCACTTTGTTTACATACCCTACATTACTCATCTCATATGTATGTATATATATACTGTTAAACCAGCTATAATGTTACCATACCCTACATTATTCATCTCATACGTATATACTGTACTCTATATCATCTACTGCATCTTTATGTAATACATGTATCACTAGCCACTTTAACTATGCCACTTTGTTTACATACTCATCTCATATGTATATACTGCACTCAATACCATCTACTGTATCTTGCCTATGCCGCTCTGTACCATCACTCATTCATATATCCTTATGTACATATTCTTTATCCCCTTACACTGTGTACAAGACAGTAGTTTTGGAATTGTTAGTTAGATTACTTGTTATTACTGCATTGTCGGAACTAGAAGCACAAGCATTTCGCTACACTCGCATTAACATCTGCTAACCATGTGTATGTGACAAATAAAATTTGATTTGATATACCTTTTTTTAACTAGGCAAGTCAGTTAAAGAACAAATTCTTATTTTCAATGACGGCCTAGGAACAGTGGGTTAACTGCCTTGTTCAGGGGAACAGTGGGGTTAACTGCCTTGTTCAGGGGAACAGTGGGTTAACTGCCTTGTTCAGGGGAACAGTGGGTTAACTGCCTTGTTCAGGGGAACAGTGGGTTAACTGCCTTGTTCAGGGGAACAGTGGGGTTAACTGCCTTGTTCAGGGGAACAGTGGGGTTAACTGCCTTGTTCAGGGGAACAGTGGGGTTAACTGCCTTGTTCAGGGGAACAGTGGGTTAACTGCCTTGTTCAGGGGAACAGTGGGTTAACTGCCTTGTTCAGGGGAACAGTGGGTTAACTGCCTTGTTCAGGGGAACAGTGGGGTTAACTGCCTTGTTCAGGGGAACAGTGGGTTAACTGCCTTGTTTAGGGGAACAGTGGGTTAACTGCCTTGTTCAGGGGAACAGTGGGTTAACTGCCTTGTTCAGGGGAACAGTGGGTTAACTGCCTTGTTCAGGGTAACAGTGGGTTAACTGCCTTGTTCAGGGTAACAGTGGGTTAACTGCCTTGTTCAGGGGATTAGTGGGTTAACTGCCTTGTTCAGGGTAACAGTGGGTTAACTGCCTTGTTCAGGGGAACAGTGGGTTAACTGCCTTGTTCAGGGGAACAGTGGGTTAACTGCCTTGTTCAGGGGAACAGTGGGTTAACTGCCTTGTTCAGGGGAACAGTGGGTTAACTGCCTTGTTCAGGGGAACAGTGGGTTAACTGCCTTGTTCAGGGGAACAGTGGGTTAACTGCCTTGTTCAGGGGAACAGTGGGTTAACTGCCTTGTTCAGGGAAACAGTGGGTTAACTGCCTTGTTCAGGGGCAGAATGGCAGATTTGTACCTTGTCAGGTCAGGGATGTTACTAGGCTTCGAGGGGACTCCTATGGTAGGTACACCTATAGCTAATCTGTTGGCTGTAGTACTGTATATGACTTTATCACTGATCTCAACCCAGAGTCTCTCAGATGGTTCACAGTCAGCCCACTGACCTCCACCCAGAGTCTCTCAGATGGTTCACAGTCAGCCCACTGACCTCCACCCAGAGTCTCTCAGATGGTTCACAGTCAGCCCACTGACCTCCACCCAGAGTCTCTCAGATGGTTCACAGTCAGCCCACTGACCTCCACCCAGAGTCTCTCAGATGGTTCACAGTCAGCCCACTGACCTCCATCCAGAGTCTCTCAGATGGTTCACAGTCAGCCCACTGACCTCAACCCAGAGTCTCTCAGATGGTTCACAGTCAGCCCACTGACCTCCACCCAGAGTCTCTCAGATGGTTCAGTCAGCCCACTGACCTCCACCCAGAGTCTCTCAGATGGTTCACAGTCAGCCCACTGACCTCTACCCAGAGTCTCTCAGATGGTTCACAGTCAGCCCACTGACCTCTACCCAGAGTCTCTCAGATGGTTCACAGTCAGCCCACTGACCTCTACCCAGAGTCTCTCAGATGGTTCACAGTCAGCCCACTGACCTCAACCCAGAGTCTCTCAGATGGTTCAGTCAGACCACTGACCTCAACCCAGAGTCTCTCAGATGGTTCAGTCAGCCCACTGACTTGAACAGACCAATACTCAATCATGAGGCATCAAAGCCAAAGAAAGCGCATAATATTGAGAAATGCTAGAGATGTAAGGAAAGTAGTTTAAAAACCACAACAACAAAATATATACAGTGCCTTGCGAAAGTATTCGGCCCCCTTGAGCTTTGCAAACTTTTGCCACATTTCAGGCTTCAAACATAAAGTTATAAAACTGTAATTTTTTGTGAAGAATCAACAACAAGTGGGACACAATCATGAAGTGGAACGACATTTATTGGATATTTCAAACTTTTTTAACAAATCAAAAACTGAAAAATTGGGCGTGCAAAATTATTCAGCCCCTTTACTCTCAGTGCAGCAAACTCTCTCCAGAAGTTCAGTGAGGATCTCTGAATGATCCAATGTTGACCTAAATGACTAATGATGACAAATACAATCCACCTGTGTGTAATCAAGTCTCCGTATAAATGCACCTGCACTGTGATAGTCTCAGAGGTCCGTCAAAAGCGCAGAGAGCATCATGAAGAACAAGGAACACACCAGGCAGGTCCGAGATACTGTTGTGAAGAAGTTTAAAGCCGGATTTGGATACAAAAAGATTTCCCAAGCTTTAAACATCCCAAGGAGCACTGTGCAAGTGATAATATTGAAATGGAAGGAGTATCAGACCACTGCAAATCTACCAAGACCTGGCCGTCCCTCTAAACTTTCAGCTCATACAAGGAGAAGACTGATCAGAGATGCAGCCAAGAGGCCCATGATCACTCTGGATGAACTGCAGAGATCTACAGCTGAGGTGGGAGACTCTGTCCATAGGACAACAATCAGTCGTATATTGCACAAATCTGGCCTTTATGGAAGAGTGGCAAGAAGAAAGCCATTTCTTAAAGATATCCATAAAAAGTGTCGTTTAAAGTTTGCCACAAGCCACCTGGGAGACACACCAAACATGTGGAAGAAGGTGCTCTGGTCAGATGAAACCAAAATTCAACTTTTTGGCAACAATGCAAAACGTTATGTTTGGCGTAAAAGCAACACAGCTGAACACACCATCCCCACTGTCAAACATGGTGGTGGCAGCATCATGGTTTGGGCCTGCTTTTCTTCAGCAGGGACAGGGAAGATGGTTAAAATTGATGGGAAGATGGATGGAGCCAAATACAGGACCATTCTGGAAGAAAACCTGATGGAGTCTGCAAAAGACCTGAGACTGGGACGGAGATTTGTCTTCCAACAAGACAATGATCCAAAACATAAAGCAAAATCTACAATGGAATGGTTCAAAAATAAACATATCCAGGTGTTAGAATGGCCAAGTCAAAGTCCAGACCTGAATCCAATCGAGAATCTGTGGAAAGAACTGAAAACTGCTGTTCACAAATGCTCTCCATCCAACCTCACTGAGCTCGAGCTGTTTTGCAAGGAGGAATGGGAAAAAATTTCAGTCTCTCGATGTGCAAAACTGATAGAGGCATACCCCAAGCGACTTACAGCTGTAATCGCAGCAAAAGGTGGCGCTACAAAGTATTAACTTAAGGGGGCTGAATAATTTTGCACGCCCAATTTTTCAGTTTTTGATTTGTTAAAAAAGTTTGAAATATCCAATAAATGTTGTTCCACTTCATGATTGTGTCCCACTTGTTGTTGATTCTTCACAAAAAAATACAGTTTTATATCTTTATGTTTGAAGCCTGAAATGTGGCAAAAGGTCGCAAAGTTCAAGGGGGCCGAATACTTTCGCAAGGCACTGTATATATATATATATGTATGTACTGTATATATATTCTATCCCTTTTAGACAACTTCCTGGACAAAACATTTCAGTGTAATAGTGAAAGTGTAAATATGGCAGTAGAAAGCCTTAACATCTGACCTCTCAGCTTCCCTATCAAATCTAAAAATAACAATGACACACGTGGAAGAATGAAAACACACAAGAAAATAATGGAGAAACCGATCCAACCAAAAACATAGAGACCCAGAAGACGTGAGCCTTCACTACGGTGAATCACTAATAAAATACAGAAATACACTACGGAAAAAGAAGGAACGTGTAACAGTCATCGTGGGTGGGAGAAGGAGATGACCAAGGTGCAGCGCGGTAAGTGTTCATGTTGTAAATTTAATCAAAACCGAACACTAAATAAAATACCAACGAGGCATAACGAGAACGAAACAGTTGTGTCTGGCGCAGACACAGGGACAGAAAACAACTACCCACAACTCAAGGGCGAAACCAGGCTGCCTAAGTATGGTTCTCAATCAGAGACAACGATTGACAGCTGCCTCTGATTGGGAACCATACCAGGCCAAACACATAGAAATACAAACATAGAACAAAAACATAGAATACCCACCCACATCACACCCTGACCAAACTAAAAATAGAAACATACAAAGCAATCTACGGTTAGAGCGTGTCAGAACAGCACGTCAGAAATCAGCACAACGTCATTGATGAATCGATTGACTCTAACCACTTCTGGGAAAATTGGAAAACACTAAACAAACAACAACACGAACAGTTATCTATTCAAAATGGAGATGGATAAAACCACTTTCTTTTTCACTTTCAATTTGAAAACACTAAACAAACATGAAGAGTTATGTATCCAACACAGAGAGGGTAAAACCACTTCACCACATCTTTTTGGCTCTATTACAAAGAACAAACAGCAAAAACATATACATGATCAATTACAAATCTTAGAATCAGCTATTATAGACTACCAGAACCCACTGGATTCTCCAATTACAGTGGAACTTCCGGAGCCGACAGAGATGGCCGCCTCGCTTCGCGTTCCTAGGAAACTATGCAGTATTTTGTTTTTTTACGTGTTATTTCTTACATTGGTACCCCAGGTCATCTTAGGTTTCATTACATACAGTCGGGAGGAACTGCTCGATATAAGAGCAACGTCAACCCACCATCATTACGATCAGGAATACGACTTTCTCGAAGCGGATCCTGTGTTTTGCCTTTCACCCAGGACAATGGATCGGATCCCAGCCGGCAAACCAAAACAACGACGCCGTAAAAGGGGCAGACGAAGCGGTCTTCTGGTCAGGCTCCGTAGACGGGCACATCACTCCCTAGCATACTACTCGCCAATGTCCAGTCTCTTGACAACAAGGTTGATGAAATCCGAGCAAGGGTAGCATTCCAGAGAGACATAAGAGACTGTAACGTTCTTTGCTTCACGGAAACATGGCTCACTGGAGAGACGCTATCGGAGTCGGTACAGCCAGCTGGTTTCTTCACGCATCGCGCCGACAGAAACAAACATCTTTCTGGTAAGAAGAGGGGCGGGGGGTTATGGTTTAGGATTAACGAGACGTGGTGTGATCATAACAACATACAGGTACTCAAGTCCTTCTGTTCACCTGACTTAGAATTCATCACAATCAAATGTCGACCACATTATCTACCAAGGGAATTCTCTTCGATTATAATCACAGCCGTATATATTCCCCCCCAAGCAGACACCTCAACAGCCCTGAACAAACTTTATTTGACTCTATGTAAACTGGAAACCACATATCCTGAGAATGCATTCATTGTAGCTGGGGATTTTAACAAGGCTAATCTGAAAACAAGAATAAATTCTATCAGCATATTGATTGTGCTACCAGGGCTGGTAAAACCCTGGATCATTGTTATTCTAAAACAAGATGTATGTGGCAGGGTCTACAGTCAATCACGGATTACAAAAAGTAAACCAGCCCCGTAGCGGACAAGGATGTCTTGCTCACAGACAGACTAAACAACTTCTTTGCCCGCTTTGAGGACAATACAGTGCCACTGACACGGCCCGCACCAAAACCTGCGGACTCTCCTTCACAGCAGCCTACGTGAGTAAAACATTTAAACGTGTTAACCCTCGCAAGGCTGCAGGCATCCCCAGCCGCATCCTCAGAGCATGCGCAGACCAGCTGGCTGGTGTGTCTATGGACATATTCAATCAAGCCTTATCCCAGTCTGCTGTTCCCACATGCTTCAAGAAGGCCACCATTGTTCCCATGAAAGCTAAGGTAACTGAGCTAAACGACTACCGCACCGTAGCACTCACTTCCGTCATCATGAAGTGCTTTGAGAGACTAGTCAAGGACCATATCACCTCCACCCTACCTGACACCCTAGACCCACTCCTATTTGCTTACCGCCCCAATAGGTCCAAAGATGACGCAATCGCAACCACACTGCACACTGCCCTAACCCATCTGGACAAGAGGAATACCTATGTGAGAATCCTGTTCATTGACTACAGCTCAGCATTGAACACCATTGTACCCTCCAAACTCATCATCAAGCTCGAGACCCTGGGTCTCGACCCCACCCTTTGCAACTGGGTACTGGACTTCCTGACAGGCCGCCCCCAGGTGGTGAGAGTAGGTAACAACATCTCCACCTCGCTGATCCTCAACACTTGGGCCCCACAAGGGTGCATTCTGAGCCCTCTCCAGTACTCCCTGTTCACCCACGACTGCGTGGCCACGCACGCCTCCAACTCAATCATCAAGTTTGCGGACGACACTACAGTGGTAGGGTCGATTACCAACAACGACGTGACAGCCTACAGGGAGGAGGTGAGGGCTCTCGGAGTGTGGTGTCCGGAAAAGGACCTCACACTCAACGTCAACAAAACTAAGGAGATGATTGTGGACTTCAGGAAACTGCAGAGGGAACACCCCCCTATCCTCATCGATGGAACAGTAGTGGAGATGGTAGAAAGTTTTAAGTTCCTCGGCGTACACATCACGGACAAACTGAATTGGTCCACTCACACAGACAGCATTGTGAAGAAGGCGCAGCAGCGCCTCTTCAACCTCAGGAGGCTGAAGAAATTTGGCTTGTCACCAAAAGCACTCACAAACTTTTACAGATGCACAATCGAGAGCATCCTGTCGGGCTGTATCACCGCCTGGTACGGCAACTGCTCCGCCCACAACTGTAAGGCTCTCCAGGCGGTAGTGAGGTCTGCACAACGCATCACCGGGGGCAAACTACCTGCCCTCCAGGACACCTACACCCCCCGATGTCACAGGAAGGCCATAAAGATCATCAAGGACAACAACCACCCGAGCCACTGCCTGTTCACCCCGCTATCATCCAGAAGGCGAGGTCAGTACAGGTGCATCAAAGCTGGGACCGAGAGACTGAAAAACAGCATCTATCTCAAGGCCATCAGACTGTTAAACAGCTTCTGTCTCAAGGCCATCAGACTGTTATATACCCTACATTACTCATCTCATATGTATTTACTGTACTCGATACCATCTACTGCATCTTGCCTATGCCGTTCTCTACCATCACTCATTCATATATCTTTATGTACATATTCTTCATCCCTTTACACTTGTGCGTACTGTTTCAGGTAGCTGTTGTGAAATTGTTAGCTAGATTACTCGTTGGTTATTACTGCATTGTCGGAACTAGAAGCACAAGCATTTCTCTACACTCGCATTAACATCTGCTAACCATGTGTATGTGACCAATAAAAAATACAATTTGATTTGATTTGAATGAACTTCAGGAAAAATACAAACCCTCCAACCCAAAAGGCCTGTGGTGTCCTAAATTAAATGATAAAATATACAGACCACAAATTCCAGTTGGCTATACTTAAACTCTTTAACGTCATCCTTAGCTCTGGCATCTTCCCCAATATTTGGAACCAAGTACTGATCACCCCAATCAACACAAGTGGAGACAAATTTGACCCGAAAATAACTACATATGCATCTACAGAAACCTTGAGAAAACAGCAGACACGTACATCAGTGAAATGTACTGAGCAAATGTAAAAATTACCCTAGAACAGACCACGTATTCACCCTGCACACCCTAATTGACAAACAAACAAACAATCCAAAACAAAGGCAAAGTCTTCTCATGCTTTGTTGATTTCAAAAAAAGCTTTTGACTCAATTTTCTATACAAACTGATGGAAAGTAGCGGAAAAACATACAACATTATTAAATGAATGAACACAAACAACAAGTGTGCGGTTTAAATTTGCAAAAAACATCCACATTTCTTTCCACAGGGCCATGGGGTGATGCGTCTTGAGTCCCACCCTCTTCAACATAATGACGAATTGGCGCTGGCACTAGAACAGTCTGCAGCACCTGCCCTCTCCCTACTAGAATCTGAAGTCTTTGCTGATGATCTGGTGCTTCTGTCACCAACCAAGGAGGGCCTACAGCAGCACCTAGATCTTCTGCACAGATTCTGCCAGACCTGGGCCCTGACAGTAAATCTCAGTAAGACAAAAAATATTGGTGTTCCAAAAAAGGTCCAGTCGCCAGGACCACAAATTCAAATTCCATCTAGACACCGTTGCCCTAGAGCACACAAAAAACTATACATACCTTGGCCTAAACATCAGCGCCACAGGTAACTTCCACAAAGCTGTGAACGATCTGAGAGACAAGGCAAGACAAGGCCATCAAAAGGAACATAAATTCGACATCCCAATGAGGATCTGGCTAAAAATACTTGAATCAGTCATAGAGCCCATTGCCCTTTATGGTTGTGAGGTCTGGGGTCCAGCTCACCAACCAAGACTTTACAATATGGGACAAACACCAAATTGAGACTCTGCATGCAGAATTCTGCAAAAATATCTCAGTGTACAACGTAGAACACCAAATAATGCATACAGGACAGAATTTGGACAACACCCGCTAATTATCAAAATCCAGAAAAGAGCTTTTAAATTCTACAACCACCTAAAATGAAGCGATTCCCAAACCTTCCATTACAAAGCCATCACCTACAGAGAGATGAACCTGGAGAAGAGTCCCCTAAGCAAGCTGGTCCTGGGGGTCTGTTCACAAACACAAACACACCCCCACAGAGCCCCAGGACAGCAACACCATTAGACCCAACCAAATCATGAGAAAACAAAAAGATAATTACTTGACACATTGGAAAGAATTTGGCTCTGTGACTGAACCAAACTTAAGGAAAGCTTAGACTATGTACAGACTCAGTGAACGTAGCCTTGCTATTGAGAAAGACCACCGTAGGCAGACATGGCTCTGTCTCTCTCCTCCAATCTTCTCCTCCTCCTCTGTTACTCTCCTCCAACCTTCTCCTCCTCTGTCACTCTCCTCAACCCTTCTCCTCCTTTGTCTCTCTCCTCCAACCTTCTCCTCTGTCTCTCTCCTCTGTCTCTCTCCTCCAACCTTCTCCTCCTCCTCATCCATCTCTCTTCTCCAACCTTCTCCTCCTCTGTCTCTCTCCTCCAACCTTCTCCTCCTCTGTCTCTCTCCTCCAACCTTCTCCTCCTCCTCCTCTGTCTCTCTCCTCCAACCCTCTCCTCCTCCGTCTCTCTCCTCCAACCCTCTCCTCCTCTGTCTCTCTCCTCCAACCCTCTCCTCCTCCGTCACTCTCCTCAACCCTTCTCCTCCTCTGTCTCTCTCCTCCAACCTTCTCCTACTCTGTCTCTCTCCTCCAACCTTCTCCTCCTCTGTCTCTCTCCTCCAACCCTCTCCTCCTCCGTCACTCTCCTCAACCCTCCTCCTCTGTCACTCTCCTCAACCCTCCTCCTCTGTCTCTTTCCTCCAACCCTCTCCTCCTCTGTCTCTCTCCTCCAACCCTCTCCTCCTCCGTCTCTCTCCTCCAACCCTCTCCTCCTCTGTCTCTCTCCTCCAACCCTCTCCTCCTCCGTCTCTCTCCTCCTCCGTCTCTCTCCTCCAACCCTCCTCCTCCTCTGTCTCTCTCCTCCAACCCTCTCCTCCTCTGTCTCTCTCCTCCAACCCTCTCCTCCTCCAACCCTCTCCTCCTCCAACCCTCTCCTCCTCCTCCTCCGTCTCTCTCCTCCAACCTTCTCCTTCTCCTCCTCTGTCTCTCTCCTCCAACCCTCTCCTCCTCTGTCTCTCTCCTCCAACCCTCTCCTCCTCCAACCCTCTCCTCCTCCAACCTCCTCCTCCTCCTCCTCTGTCTCTCTCCTCCAACCTCCTCCTCCTCCGTCTCTGTCTCTCTCCTCCAACCCTCTCCTCCAACCCTCTCCTCCTCCAACCCTCTCCTCCAACCCTCTCCTCCTCCAACCCTCTCCTCCTCCAACCCTCTCCTCCTCCTCCTCCTCCTCCTCCTCCTCCTCTGTCTCTCTCCTCCAACCCTCTCCTCCTCCAACCCTCTCCTCCTCCAACCTCCTCCTCCTCCTCCTCTGTCTCTCTCCTCCAACCTCCTCCTCCTCCGTCTCTGTCTCTCTCCTCCAACCCTCTCCTCCAACCCTCTCCTCCTCCAACCCTCTCCTCCAACCCTCTCCTCCTCCAACCCTCTCCTCCTCCTCCTCCTCCTCCTCCTCCTCCTCCTCCTCCTCATCCGTCTCTCTCCTCCAACCCTCTCCTCCTCTGTCTCTCTCCTCCAACCCTCTCCTCCTCTGTCTCTCTCCTCCAACCCTCTCCTCCTCCTCCTCTGTCTCTCTCCTCCAACCCTCTCCTCCTCCTCCTCCTCCTCTGTCTCTCTCCTCCAACCCTCTCCTCCTCCAACCCTCTCCTCTGTCTCTCTCCTCCAACCCTCTCCTCCTCCTCCTCCTCCTCCTCTGTCTCTCTCCTCCAACCCTCTCCTCCTCCGTCTCTCTCCTCCAACCCTCTCCTCCTCCAACCCTCTCCTCCTCCTCCTCCTCCTCTGTCTCTCTCCTCCAACCCTCTCCTCCTCCAACCGTCTCCTCCTCCAACCCTCTCTCCTCCAACCTCCTCCTCATCCTCCTCCTCCTCTGTCTCTCTCCTCCAACCCTCTCCTCCTCCGTCACTCTCCTCTAAACTTTATGGATGGTCACCTCACATCATCTGGTTCTGTTTTGTCTTTTTAATCACAGCTCTGTGCTGTTCATTAAAGCCTTGTCTCTCTCCTCCAACCCTCTCCTCCTCTGTCTCTCTCCTCCAACCCTCTCCTCCTCCGTCACTCTCCTCCAACCTTCTCCTCCATCTCTCTCCTCCAACCTCCTCCTCATCCTCCTCCTCCTCCGTCACTCTCCTCCAACCTTCTCCTCCATCTCTCTCCTCCAACCTCCTCCTCATCCTCCTCCTCCTCTGTCTCTCTCCCCCAACCCTCTCCTCCTCCGTCACTCTCCTCTAAACTTTATGGATGGTCACCTCACATCCTCTGGTTCTGTTTTGTCTTTTTAATCACAGCTCTGTGCTGTTCATTAAAGCCTAAAAGATCTTTAAAAGAGGACATCTCTAATTAAAGTGATTAATCTGTTTCCTCTCAGAGTCTCAGGCTGTTTGAAGTTCACACAGCAATTGGTTTCATGAAGACAGACTTGTGGCTTCCATTAAACAGGACAGCTAATATGCTAGAGATTTTGTAGTGTGGCAGAATAACAAAGACTAAATTCAATAACTTTGAGTTCAATGTTTGGACCCAAGAAGAATGTGCTTTTCTACAACAGTAGGTCAACAATGCATCTCTAAATCAGATATTTCTTCTTCTCGTCTTGAATGACTTCCTGTTGTTGTTTTTCTTCTTCTATGATATAATGGCAGTCCTCAACTTTCTGTTGTTTTAAAAGAGAGAAGCTCCTTCCACATCAATCAGCCAATCAGAGGTCATTAAACTGGTCATCGGACCCCGTTGTTTCAGTAGGAGGAAATATCTGCACGTCAACCCAACTGGGGCTGCTTCCCAAATGGAACTCTACGACCGACATAGAACAGAGCTGCTTAGAGCCCTGGTCTAAAGTAGAGCACTATATATAGGGAATAGGGTGCCATAGGGCTCTGGTCTAAAGTAGTGCACTATATAGGGAATAGGGTGCCATAGGGCTCTGGTCTAAAGTAGTGCACTATATATAGGGAATAGGGTGCCATAGGGCTCTGGTCTGAAGTAGTGCACTATATAGGGAATAGGGTGTCATAGTGCTCTGGTCTAAAGTAGTGCACTATATAGAGAATAGGGTATCATTTGGGACAGAAGAATAGCTGACTGGCCGACTGGAGGAGGTTAATACTGGAAACCATCTGTTGAATGTTTGTGACTCACTAGCAGCTCTGAGACAGAGAAGAAGAAGGGAGAAGGGAGAAGGGTCCATCTTCATTATAAGTTGTTTTGGGAACGAGGGGAAATGACATCTGTGGTGGAGTAGAGATGGTAGATGGTGGTCTGTGGTGGTGTAGAGATGGTAGGTGGTGGTCTGTGGTGGAGTAGAGATGGTAGATGGTGGTCTGTGGTGGTGTAGAGAGGGTAGGTGGTGGTCTGTGGTGGAGTAGAGATGGTTGGTGGTGGTCTGTGGTGGAGTAGAGATGGTAGATGGTGGAGTAGAGATGGTAGGTGGTGGTCTGTGGTGGTGTAGAGATGGTAGATGGTGGGGTAGAGATGGTAGGTGGTGGTCTGTGGTGGAGTAGAGATGGTAGATGGTGGAGTAGAGATGGTAGGTGGTGGTCTGTGGTGGTGTAGAGATGGTTGGTGGTGGTCTGTGGTGGAGTAGAGATGGTAGATGGTGGTCTGTGGTGGTGTAGAGATGGTAGATGGTGGTGTAGAGATGGTAGATGGTGGTCTGTGGTGGTGTAGAGATGGTAGGTGGTGGTCTGTGGTGGTGTAGAGATGGTAGGTGGTGGTCTGTGGTGGAGTAGAGATGGTAGGTGGTGGTCTGTGGTGGTGTAGAGATGGTAGGTGGTGGTCTGTGGTGGAGTAGAGATGGTAGATGGTGGTCTGTGGTGGTGTAGAGATGGTAGATGGTGGTGTAGAGATGGTAGATGGTGGTCTGTGGTGGAGTAGAGATGGTAGATGGTGGAGTAGAGATGGTAGATGGTGGTGTAGAGATGGTAGGTGGTGGTCTGTGGTGGAGTAGAGATGGTAGGTGGTGGTCTGTGGTGGAGTAGAGATGGTAGGTGGTGGTCTGTGGTGGAGTAGAGATGGTAGGTGGTGGTCTGTGGTGGAGTAGAGATGGTAGGTGGTGGTCTGTGGTGGAGTAGAGATGGTAGGTGGTGGTCTGTGGTGGTGTAGAGATGGTAGGTGGTGGTCTGTGGTGGAGTAGAGATGGTAGATGGTGGTCTGTGGTGGTGTAGAGATGGTAGGTGGTGGTCTGTGGTGGAGTAGAGATGGTTGGTGGTGGTCTGTGGTGGAGTAGAGATGGTAGATGGTGGAGTAGAGATGGTAGGTGGTGGTCTGTGGTGGTGTAGAGATGGTAGATGGTGGGGTAGAGATGGTAGGTGGTGGTCTGTGGTGGAGTAGAGATGGTAGATGGTGGAGTAGAGATGGTAGGTGGTGGTCTGTGGTGGTGTAGAGATGGTTGGTGGTGGTCTGTGGTGGAGTAGAGATGGTAGATGGTGGTCTGTGGTGGTGTAGAGATGGTAGATGGTGGTGTAGAGATGGTAGATGGTGGTCTGTGGTGGTGTAGAGATGGTAGGTGGTGGTCTGTGGTGGTGTAGAGATGGTAGGTGGTGGTCTGTGGTGGAGTAGAGATGGTAGGTGGTGGTCTGTGGTGGTGTAGAGATGGTAGGTGGTGGTCTGTGGTGGAGTAGAGATGGTAGATGGTGGTCTGTGGTGGTGTAGAGATGGTAGGTGGTGGTCTGTGGTGGAGTAGAGATGGTAGGTGGTGGTCTGTGGTGGAGTAGAGATGGTAGGTGGTGGTCTGTGGTGGAGTAGAGATGGTAGGTGGTGGTGTAGAGATGGTAGGTGGTGGTCTGTGGTGGAGTAGAGATGGTAGGTGGTGGTCTGTGGTGGTGTAGAGATGGTAGGTGGTGGTCTGTGGTGGAGTAGAGATGGTAGGTGGTGGTGTAGAGATGGTAGGTGGTTGTCTGTGGTGGAGTAGAGATGGTAGATGGTGGTCTGTGGTGGAGTAGAGATGGTAGGTGGTGGTCTGTGGTGGTGTAGAGATGGTAGGTGGTGGTCTGTGGTGGTGTAGAGATGGTAGGTGGTGGTCTGTGGTGGTGTAGAGATGGTAGGTGGTGGTCTGTGGTGGTGTAGAGATGGTAGGTGGTGGTCTGTGGTGGAGTAGAGATGGTAGGTGGTGGTGTAGAGATGGTAGGTGGTGGTCTGTGGTGGAGTAGAGATGGTAGGTGGTGGTCTGTGGTGGAGTAGAGATGGTAGGTGGTGGTCTGTGGTGGAGTAGAGATGGTAGATGGTGGTCTGTGGGGGAGTAGAGATGGTAGGTGGTGGTCTGTGGTGGAGTAGAGATGGTAGGTGGTGGTCTGTGGTGGTGTAGAGATGGTAGATGGTGGTCTGTGGTGGAGTAGAGATAGTAGATGGTGGTCTGTGGTGGAGTAGAGATGGTAGGTGGTGGTCTGTGGTGGAGTAGAGATGGTAGGTGGTGGTCTGTGGTGGAGTAGAGATGGTAGGTGGTGGTCTGTGGTGGTGTAGAGATGGTAGATGGTTGTCTGTGCTGGTGTAGAGATGGTAGGTGGTGGTCTGTGGTGGTGTAGAGATGGTAGGTGGTGGTCTGTGGTGGAGTAGAGATGGTAGGTGGTGGAGTAGAGATGGTAGGTGGTGGTCTGTGCTGGTGTAGAGATGGTAGGTGGTGGTCTGTGGTGGAGTAGAGATGGTAGATGGTGGTCTGTGGGGGAGTAGAGATGGTAGGTGGTGGTCTGTGGGGGAGTAGAGATGGTAGGTGGTGGTCTGTGGTGGTGTAGAGATGGTAGGTGGTGGTCTGTGGTGGTGTAGAGATGGTAGGTGGTGGTCTGTGGTGGTGTAGAGATGGTAGGTGGTGGTCTGTGGTGGAGTAGAGATGGTAGGTGGTGGTGTAGAGATGGTAGGTGGTGGTCTGTGGTGGAGTAGAGATGGTAGGTGGTGGTCTGTGGTGGAGTAGAGATGGTAGGTGGTGGTCTGTGGTGGAGTAGAGATGGTAGATGGTGGTCTGTGGGGGAGTAGAGATGGTAGGTGGTGGTCTTTGGTGGTGTAGAGATGGTAGGTGGTGGTCTGTGGTGGTGTAGAGATGGTAGATGGTGGTCTGTGGTGGAGTAGAGATGGTAGATGGTGGGGTAGAGATGGTAGGTGGTGGTCTGTGGTGGTGTAGAGATGGTAGATGGTGGGGTAGAGATGGTAGGTGGTGGTCTGTGGTGGAGTAGAGATGGTAGGTGGTGGTCTGTGGTGGTGTAGAGATGGTAGATGGTGGGGTAGAGATGGTAGGTGGTGGTCTGTGGTGGAGTAGAGATGGTAGATGGTGGGGTAGAGATGGTAGGTGGTGGTCTGTGGTGGAGTAGAGATGGTAGATGGTGGGGTAGAGATGGTAGGTGGTGGTCTTTGGTGGTGTAGAGATGGTAGATGGTGGGGTAGAGATGGTAGGTGGTGGTCTGTGGTGGTGTAGAGATGTTAGGTGGTGGTCTGTGGTGGTGTAGAGATGGTAGATGGTGGTCTGTGGGGGAGTAGAGATGGTAGGTGGTGGTCTGTGGTGGTGTAGAGATGGTAGGTGGTGGTCTGTGGTGGTGTAGAGATGGTAGGTGGTGGTCTGTGGTGGTGTAGAGATGGTAGATGGTGGGGTAGAGACGGTAGGTGGTGGTCTGTGGTGATGTAGAGATGGTAGATGGTGGGGTAGAGATGGTAGGTGGTGGTCTGTGGTGGAGTAGAGATGGTAGGTGGTGGTCTGTGGTGGAGTAGAGATGGTAGATGGTGGTCTGTGGGGGAGTAGAGATGGTAGGTGGTGGTCTGTGGTGGTGTAGAGATGGTAGGTGGTGGTCTGTGGTGGTGTAGAGATGGTAGGTGGTGGTCTGTGGTGGTGTAGAGATGGTAGATGGTGGGGTAGAGATGGTAGGTGGTGGTCTGTGGTGGAGTAGAGATGGTAGATGGTGGGGTAGAGATGGTAGGTGGTGGTCTGTGGTGGAGTAGAGATGGTAGATGGTGGGGTAGAGATGGTAGGTGGTGGTCTGTGGTGGAGTAGAGATGGTAGAGAGTGGGGTAGAGATGGTAGGTGGTGGTCTGTGGTGGTGTAGAGATGGTAGATGGTGGGGTAGAGATGGTAGGTGGTGGTATGTGGTGGTGTAGAGATGGTAGGTGGTGGTCTGTGGTGGTGTAGAGATGGTAGATGGTGGGGTAGAGATGGTAGGTGGTGGTATGTGGTGGTGTAGAGATGGTAGGTGGTGGTCTGTGGTGGTGTAGAGATGGTAGATGGTGGGGTAGAGATGGTAGGTGGTGGTCTGTGGTGGAGTAGAGATGGTAGGTGGTGGTCTGTGGTGGTGTAGAGATGGTAGATGGTGGGGTAGAGATGGTAGGTGGTGGTCTGTGGTGGAGTAGAGATGGTAGATGGTGGGGTAGAGATGGTAGGTGGTGGTCTGTGGTGGAGTAGAGATGGTAGATGGTGGGGTAGAGATGGTAGGTGGTGGTCTTTGGTGGTGTAGAGATGGTAGATGGTGGGGTAGAGATGGTAGGTGGTGGTCTGTGGTGGTGTAGAGATGTTAGGTGGTGGTCTGTGGTGGTGTAGAGATGGTAGATGGTGGTCTGTGGGGGAGTAGAGATGGTAGGTGGTGGTCTGTGGTGGTGTAGAGATGGTAGGTGGTGGTCTGTGGTGGTGTAGAGATGGTAGGTGGTGGTCTGTGGTGGTGTAGAGATGGTAGATGGTGGGGTAGAGACGGTAGGTGGTGGTCTGTGGTGATGTAGAGATGGTAGATGGTGGGGTAGAGATGGTAGGTGGTGGTCTGTGGTGGAGTAGAGATGGTAGGTGGTGGTCTGTGGTGGAGTAGAGATGGTAGATGGTGGTCTGTGGGGGAGTAGAGATGGTAGGTGGTGGTCTGTGGTGGTGTAGAGATGGTAGGTGGTGGTCTGTGGTGGTGTAGAGATGGTAGGTGGTGGTCTGTGGTGGTGTAGAGATGGTAGATGGTGGGGTAGAGATGGTAGGTGGTGGTCTGTGGTGGAGTAGAGATGGTAGATGGTGGGGTAGAGATGGTAGGTGGTGGTCTGTGGTGGAGTAGAGATGGTAGATGGTGGGGTAGAGATGGTAGGTGGTGGTCTGTGGTGGAGTAGAGATGGTAGATGGTGGGGTAGAGATGGTAGGTGGTGGTCTGTGGTGGTGTAGAGATGGTAGATGGTGGGGTAGAGATGGTAGGTGGTGGTATGTGGTGGTGTAGAGATGGTAGGTGGTGGTCTGTGGTGGTGTAGAGATGGTAGATGGTGGGGTAGAGATGGTAGGTGGTGGTATGTGGTGGTGTAGAGATGGTAGGTGGTGGTCTGTGGTGGTGTAGAGATGGTAGGTGGTGGTCTGTGGGGGAGTAGAGATGGTTGGTGGTGGAGTAGAGATGGTAGATACCCTACCCAACATGCTGTCCACCCAGTACGCACGCACGCACACACACACACACACACACACACACACACACACACACACACATAACTCCCAGCGACCCCCAGCCCTGGCGTCTGTAGGGTAAAGATCCATGCTGTCCACCCAGTACGCACGTGCAAACACATTAGTACACACAAACAAACACACACACACACACACATAAGTACACACAAACACACACACACATAAGTACACACACACACACACACACACACATAAGTACACGCTGACACATTCAGACACACACACACAGACAGACATAAATATTGCTCTCCTTGGAAGCACCATTGATCTTTACCCTACAGACGCCAGGACTGGGGGCCGCTGGGAGTTATGTGTGTGTGTGTGTGTGTGTGTGTGTGTGTGTGTGTGTGTGTGTGTCTACAGCAGTCCTTGTAAAGGTCTACATCAGGGGGTTGAATGTTACTCTCACTGCAGCTGGAGGACACTTAGAGCCTCAGGGCCAACACACACACACACACACACACACACACACACACACACACACACACACACACACTTCCCTCCTTGGAAACACCACTGAGCTTTACCCTACAGAGGCTGTGGGCTGGTTCAAATCAAATCAAATCAAATCAAATGTATTTGTCACATACACATGGTTAGCAGATGTGCTTCTAGTTCCGACAATGCAGTAATAACCAACGAGTAATCTAACTAACAATTCCAAAACTACTGTCTTGTACACAGTGTAAGGGGATAAAGAATATGTACATAAAGATATATGAATGAGTGATGGCACAGAGCGGCATAGGAAAGATACAGTAGATGGTATCGAGTGCAGTATATACATATGAGATGAGTATGTAAACAAAGTGGCATAGTTAAAGTGGCTAGTGATACATGTATTACATAAAGATGCAGTAGATGATATAGAGTACAGTATATACATAAACATATGAGATGAGTAATGTAGGGTATGTAAACATTATATTAGGTAGCATTGTTTAAAGTGGCTAATGATATATTTACATCATTTCCCATCAATTCCCATTATTAAAGTGGCTGGAGTTGAGTCAGTGTCAGGGTGTTGGCAGCAGCCACTCAGTGTTAGTGGTGGCTGTTTAACAGTCTGATGGCCTTGAGATAGAAGCTGTTTTTCAGTCTCTCGGTCCCAGCTTTGATGCACCTGTACTAACCTCGCCTTCTGGATGATAGCAGGGTGAACAGGCAGTGGCTTGGGTGGTTGTTGTCCTTAATAATCTTTATGGCCTTCCTGTGACATAGGTGTCCTGGAGGGCAGGTAGTTTGCCCCCGGTGATGCGTTGTGCAGACCTCACTACGCTCTGAAGAGCCTTACGGTTGTGGGCGGAGCAGTTGCCGTACCAGGCGGTGATACAGCCCGACAGGATATTCTCGATTGTGAATCTGTAGAAGTTTGTAAGTGCTTTTGGTGACAAGCCAAATTTTGAAGAGGCGCTGCTGTGCCTTCTTCACGATGCTGTCTGTGTGGGTGGACCAATTCAGTTTGTCTGTGATGTGTACGCCGAGGAACTTAAAACGTACTACCCTCTCCACTACTGTTTCATCGATGTGGATAGGGGGGTGTTCCCTCTGCTGTTTCCTGAAGTCCACTATCATCTCCTTAGTTTTGTTAACGTTGAGTGTGAGGTTATTTTCCTGACACCACACTCCGAGGGCCCTCACCTCCTCCCTGTAGGCCGTCTCGTCATTGTTGGTAATTAAGTCTACCACTGTAGTGTCGTCCGCAAACTTGATGATTGAGTTGGAAGCGTGCGTGGCCACGCAGTCGTGGGTGAACAGGGAGTACAGGAGAGGGCTCAGAACGCACCCTTGTGGGGCCCCAGTGTTGAGGATCAGCGGGGTGGAGATGTTGTTGCCTACCCTCACCACCTGGGGGCGGCCCGTCAGGAAGTCCAGTACCCAGTTGCACAGGGCGGGGATGAGACCCAGGGTCTCGAGCTTGATGACGAGCTTGGAGGGCACTATGGTGTTAAGTGCCGAGCTGTAGTCGATGAA
>NC_092172.1:35551064-35561064 GCF_045791955.1 Oncorhynchus clarkii lewisi | reverse complement strand
AATTAACAGTAAACATTACACATACAGAAGTTTCAAAACAATAAAGACATTACAAATGTCATATTATATATATATATATATACAGTGTTTTAACAATGTACAAATGGATAAAGGACACAAGATAAAATAAATTAGCATAAATATGGGTTGTATTTACAATGGTGTTTGTTCTTCACTGGTTGCCCTTTTCTCGTGGCAACAGGTCACAAATCTTGCTGCTGTGATGGCACACTGTGGAATTTCACCCAGTAGATATGGGAGTTTTTCAAATTTGGATTTGTTTTCAAATTCTTTGTGGATCTGTGTAATCTGAGGGAAATATGTGTCTCTAATATAGTCATACATTGGGCAGGAGGTTAGGAAGTGCAGCTCTCTCTCTCTCTCTCCCCCTCTCTCTATCTCTCTGTTGAAGAGCAGGTCTTAGTGCCTTGTACTTCCTGTTGAAGAGCAGGTCTTAGTGCCTGGTACTTCCGGTTGAAGAGCAGGTCTTAGTGCCTGGTAGTTCCTGTTGAAGAGCAGGTCTTAGTGCCTAATAGTTCCTGTTGAAGAGCAGGTCTTAGTGCCTGGTAGTTCCTGTTGAAGAGCAAGTCTTAGTGGGTGGTAGTTCCTGTTGAAGAGCAGGTCTTGGTGGCTGGTCGTTCCTGTTGACTAGCAGGTCTTAGTGCCTGGTAGTTCCTGTTGAAGAGCAAGTCTTAGTGCCTGGTAGTTCCTGTTGAAGAGCAGGTCTTAGTGCCTGGTACTTCCTGTTGAAGAGCAGGTCTTAGTGCCTGGTACTTCCTGTTGAAGAGCAAGTCTTAGTGGGTGGTAGTTCCTGTTGAAGAGCAGGTCTTAGTGCCTGGTACTTCCTGTTGAAGAGCAAGTCTTAGTGGGTGGTAGTTCCTCTCTCTCTCTCTGTAAGCCTTTGTTATTTCTTGTTTTGTTGGCGACATTCAAAATAAAAAGGAAAATGTACGCTCACCACGCTGCACCTTGGTCTCATTCCGACGACGGCCGTGACAGGACTTCCCACCACAAACGGACCAAGCAGCGTGGTGAGGAGGAGCAGTGTGTTCAGGAGGACTGGACATGGGAGGACAACCTGGAAGGTAAAGGATCCTGGACATGGGAGGACATCCTGGACATGAGAGGACATCCTGGAAGGTAAAGGATCCTGGACATGGGAGGACATCCTGGAAGGCAAAGGATCCTGGACATGGGAGGACATCCTGACAGGAAGGGATGGCCTTCCATGGGAACAGGTGGAAGCAGCTAGGAAGGCGGAGGCAGCTGGTAAAGGGGCCCAGCGTTACGAGGGAACACGGCTAGCACGGAAGCCCGAGAGGCAGCTGGTAAAGGGGCCCAGCGTTACGAGGGTACACGGCTAGCACGGAAGCCCGAGAGGCAGCTGGTAAAGGGGCCCAGCGTTACGAGGGAACACGGCTAGCACGGAAGCCCGAGAGGCAGCTGGTAAAGGGGCCCAGCGTTACGAGGGAACACGGCTAGCACGGAAGCCCGAGAGGCAGCTGGTAAAGTGGCCCAGCGTTACGAGGGAACACGGCTAGCACGGAAGCCCGAGAGGCAGCTGGTAAAGGGGCCCAGCGTTACGAGGGAACACGGCTAGCACGGAAGCCCGAGAGGCAGCTGGTAAAGGGGCCCAGCGTTACGAGGGACCCTCCTTAGTGGGAGACAGCAGACCCTCCTTAGTGGGAGACAGCAGACCCTAATAGTGGGAGACAGCAGATCCTCCTTAGTGGGAGACAGCAGACCCTAATAGTGGGAGACAGCAGACCCTAATAGTGGCAGACAGCAGACCCTCCTTAGTGGGAGACAGCAGACCCTAATAGTGGGAGACAGCAGACCTTAATAGTGGGAGACAGCAGACCCTCCTTAGTGGGAGACAGCAGACCCTAATAGTGGGAGACAGCAGACCCTCCTTAGTGGGAGACAGCAGACCCTAATAGTGGGAGACAGCAGACCCTCCTTAGTGGGAGACAGCAGACCCTAATAGTGGGAGACAGCAGACCCTCCTTAGTGGGAGACAGCAGACCCTCCTTAGTGGGAGACAGCAGACCCTAATAGTGGGAGACAGCAGACCCTCCTTAGTGGGAGACAGCAGACCCTAATAGTGGGAGACAGCAGACCCTCCTTAGTGGGAGACATCAGACCCTCCTTAGTGGGAGACATCAGACCCTCCTTAGTGGGAGACAGCAGACCCTCCTTAGTGGGAGACATCAGACCCTCCTTAGTGGGAGACAGCAGACCCTAATAGTGGGAGACAGCAGACCTTTCTTAGTGGGAGACAGCAGACCCTCCTTAGTGGGAGACAGCAGACCCTCCTTAGTGGGAGACATCAGACCCTCCTTAGTGGGAGACAGCAGACCCTCCTTAGTGGGAGACAGCAGACCCTCCTTAGTGGGAGACAGCAGACCCTCCTTAGTGGGAGACAGCAGACCCTCCTTAGTGGGAGACAGCAGACCCTCCTTAGTGGGAGACATCAGACCCTCCTTAGTGGGAGACATAGTGGGAGACAGCAGACCCTCCTTAGTGGGAGACATCAGACCCTCCTTAGTGGGAGACATCAGACCCTCCTTAGTGGGAGACAGCAGACCCTCCTTAGTAGGAGACATCAGACCCTCCTTAGTGGGAGACAGCAGACCCTAATAGTGGGAGACAGCAGACCTTTCTTAGTGGGAGACAGCAGACCCTCCTTAGTGGGAGACAGCAGACCCTCCTTAGTGGGAGACATCAGACCCTCCTTAGTGGGAGACAGCAGACCCTCCTTAGTGGGAGACAGCAGACCCTCCTTAGTGGGAGACATCAGACCCTCCTTAGTGGGAGACAGCAGACCCTCCTTAGTGGGAGACAGCAGACCCTAATAGTGGGAGACATGCAGGACGTTGCTTCCGGTGTGTATGATTATGTGGCTTGGCGACCCGAGATGGGTCTTATCAAGCAGCTCCATGGCCCTCTGCGTTGTTGGGCACCACACCTTTCTCCTTTGTGTCTATGGGAAAGTTTTACTCTCCTGAACAAACTTCCCATTGGAGTCCAGGACGATGTCAGTCAGTGTGTGTTCTGGACTAGAGAGGGTAGAGGGGGGGCTGGTGGGTGTTGGAGCTGGGGTGTGGCTGGTCTGTTGATGGACTGGAGGGGGTAGAGGGGGGCTGGTGGCTGTTGGAGCTGGGGTGTGGCTGGTCTGTTATGGACTGGAGGGGTTATTTATTTTTTTATTTCACCTTTATTTAACCAGGTAGGCAAGTTGAGAACAAGTTCTCATTTACAAATGTGACCTGGCCAAGATAAAGCAAAGCAGTTCGACACATACAACGACACAGAGTTACACATGGAGTAAAACAAACATACAGTCAATAATACAGCATAAACAAGTCTATACGATGTGAGCAAATGAGGTGAGATAAGGGAGGTAAAGGCAAAAAAAAAGGCCATGGTGGCAAAGTAAATACAATATAGCAAGTAAAACACTGGAATGGTAGATTTGCAATGGGAGAATGTGCAAAGTATAAATAAAAATAATGGGGTGCAAAGGAGCAAAATAAATAAATTAATTAAATACAGTAGGGAAAGAGGTAGTTGTTTGGGCTAAATTATAGGTGGGCTATGTACAGGTGCAGTAATCTGTGAGCTGCTCTGACAGTTGGTGCTTAAAGCTAGTGAGGGAGATAAGTGTTTCCAGTTTCAGAGATTTTTGTAGTTCGTTCCAGTCATTGGCAGCAGAGAACTGGAAGGAGAGGCGGCCAAAGAAAGAATTGGTTTTGGGGGTGACTAGAGAGATATACCTGCTGGAGCGTGTGCTACAGGTGGGAGAAGCTATGGTGACCAGCGAGCTGAGATAAGGGGGGACTTTACCTAGCAGGGTCTTGTAGATGACATGGAGCCAGTGGGTTTGGCGACGAGTATGAAGCGAGGGCCAGCCAACGAGAGCGTACAGGTCGCAATGGTGGGTAGAATATGGGGCTTTGGTGACAAAACAGATGGCACTGTGATAGACTGCATCCAATTTGTTGAGTAGGGTATTGGAGGCTATTTTGTAAATGACATCGCCAAAGTCGAGGATTGGTAGGATGGTCAGTTTTACACGGGTATGTTTGGCAGCATGAGTGAAGGAGGCTTTGTTGTGAAATAGGAAGCCAATTCTAGATTTAACTTTGGATTGGAGATGTTTGATATGGGTCTGGAAGGAGAGTTTACAGTCTAACCAGACACCTAAGTATTTGTAGTTGTCCACGTATTCTAAGTCAGAACCGTCCAGAGTAGTGATATTGGACAGGCATGCAGGTAGCGATCGGTTGAAGAGCATGCATTTAGTTTTACTTGTATTTAAGCGCAATTGGAGGCCACGGAAGGAGAGTTGTATGGCATTGAAGCTTGCCTGGAGGGTTGTTAACACAGTGTCCAAAGGAGGGCCAGAATTATACAGAATGGTGTCATCTGCGTAGAGGTGGATCAGAGACTCACCAGCAGCAAGAGCGACCTCGATGTATACAGAGAAGAGAGTCGGTCCAAGAATTGAACCCTGTGGCACCCCCATAGAGACTGCCAGAGGTCCGGACAGCAGACCCTCCGATTTGACACACTGAACTCTATCAGAGAAGTAGTTGGTGAACCAGGCGAGGAAATCATTTGAGAAACCAAGTGTTGCGCACGCCTCTATGAAGAGGCAACACCCTGCTACAACTAAACTCTCTGTGAAGTGAAAGAGGTATGGACTGTAGGTGCGAGTAAGGATGACAACAGACAGAATGTGGTACCGTTTACAAGGACTTTATTCCTTTACACGGTAATATGGGGAAAAGGGGCTGGACGGAACCAAAGCAAAGTAAATCTCAAAGCCCCCCCTCTCCTATCTCCTAAATTAAACAATTTCACAAACAAACTAAGAAACAAAGTACATCAAATAAGCTCTACCTGAGCAACAAACTCACAAAACATACCAACTTCCCAGCAATGAACTCCCAGCAAGATCAACATCTAGCAAAATCTCTCTTCAGCAAAATCTCTCTTCAGCAAAATCTCTCTTCAGCAAAATCTCTCTTCAGCAAAATCTCTCTTCAGCAAAATCTCTCTTCAGCAAAATCTCTGCAATGACCTCCCAGCAAATCTCTCTCTCCTGAACAGTCAATAATACAGCATAAACAAGTCTATACGATGTGAGCAAATGAGGTGAGATAAGGGAGGTAAAGGCAAAAAAAAAGGCCATGGTGGCAAAGTAAATACAATATAGCAAGTAAAACACTGGAATGGTAGATTTGCAATGGGAGAATGTGCAAAGTATAAATAAAAATAATGGGGTGCAAAGGAGCAAAATAAATAAATTAATTAAATACAGTAGGGAAAGAGGTAGTTGTTTGGGCTAAATTATAGGTGGGCTATGTACAGGTGCAGTAATCTGTGAGCTGCTCTGACAGTTGGTGCTTAAAGCTAGTGAGGGAGATAAGTGTTTCCAGTTTCAGAGATTTTTGTAGTTCGTTCCAGTCATTGGCAGCAGAGAACTGGAAGGAGAGGCGGCCAAAGAAAGAATTGGTTTTGGGGGTGACTAGAGAGATATACCTGCTGGAGCGTGTGCTACAGGTGGGAGAAGCTATGGTGACCAGCGAGCTGAGATAAGGGGGGACTTTACCTAGCAGGGTCTTGTAGATGACATGGAGCCAGTGGGTTTGGCGACGAGTATGAAGCGAGGGCCAGCCAACGAGAGCGTACAGGTCGCAATGGTGGGTAGAATATGGGGCTTTGGTGACAAAACAGATGGCACTGTGATAGACTGCATCCAATTTGTTGAGTAGGGTATTGGAGGCTATTTTGTAAATGACATCGCCAAAGTCGAGGATTGGTAGGATGGTCAGTTTTACACGGGTATGTTTGGCAGCATGAGTGAAGGAGGCTTTGTTGTGAAATAGGAAGCCAATTCTAGATTTAACTTTGGATTGGAGATGTTTGATATGGGTCTGGAAGGAGAGTTTACAGTCTAACCAGACACCTAAGTATTTGTAGTTGTCCACGTATTCTAAGTCAGAACCGTCCAGAGTAGTGATATTGGACAGGCATGCAGGTAGCGATCGGTTGAAGAGCATGCATTTAGTTTTACTTGTATTTAAGCGCAATTGGAGGCCACGGAAGGAGAGTTGTATGGCATTGAAGCTTGCCTGGAGGGTTGTTAACACAGTGTCCAAAGGAGGGCCAGAATTATACAGAATGGTGTCATCTGCGTAGAGGTGGATCAGAGACTCACCAGCAGCAAGAGCGACCTCGATGTATACAGAGAAGAGAGTCGGTCCAAGAATTGAACCCTGTGGCACCCCCATAGAGACTGCCAGAGGTCCGGACAGCAGACCCTCCGATTTGACACACTGAACTCTATCAGAGAAGTAGTTGGTGAACCAGGCGAGGAAATCATTTGAGAAACCAAGTGTTGCGCACGCCTCTATGAAGAGGCAACACCCTGCTACAACTAAACTCTCTGTGAAGTGAAAGAGGTATGGACTGTAGGTGCGAGTAAGGATGACAACAGACAGAATGTGGTACCGTTTACAAGGACTTTATTCCTTTACACGGTAATATGGGGAAAAGGGGCTGGACGGAACCAAAGCAAAGTAAATCTCAAAGCCCCCCCTCTCCTATCTCCTAAATTAAACAATTTCACAAACAAACTAAGAAACAAAGTACATCAAATAAGCTCTACCTGAGCAACAAACTCACAAAACATACCAACTTCCCAGCAATGAACTCCCAGCAAGATCAACATCTAGCAAAATCTCTCTTCAGCAAAATCTCTCTTCAGCAAAATCTCTCTTCAGCAAAATCTCTCTTCAGCAAAATCTCTCTTCAGCAAAATCTCTCTTCAGCAAAATCTCTGCAATGACCTCCCAGCAAATCTCTCTCTCCTGAACAGAACACTGGCTTTTATATAGCTTCAGAATGAATGTGTAACTGGAGACAGCTGTGTCTTGACGAGGGGGCGGGGTCAGCTCTCCAATTAGCCCTGGAGTCGACCAATCAGCTGCTTGAGGGATTTCAGGAAGCCATTTCCTGAAATAAAACACATGCAAATACACAAACTACAACACATAAACTGGGGAACGTAACACCAAGGCTGTCGAGTCTGCCGATGAGGATGTGGTGATTGACAGAGTCGAAAGCCTTGGCCAGATCAATGAATACGGCTGCACAGTAATGTTTCTTATCGATGGCGGTATATCATTTAGGACCTTGAGCGTGGCTGTTGTGCACCCATGACCAGCTCTGAAACCAGATTGCATAGCAGAGAAGATATGGTGAGATTCGAAATGTTAGAGGGGGGGGCTGGTGGGTGTTGGAGCTGGGGTGTGGCTGGTCTGTTATGGACTGGAGGGGGTAGAGGGGAGCTGGTGGGTGTTGGAGCTGGGGGGTGACTGGTCTGTTGTGGACTGGAGGGGGGGCTGGTGGGTGTTGGAGCTGGGGGGTGGCTGGTCTGTTATGGACACCTTGGTTAGGAGCTTCTCTAAGGTGTGTTTGTCTGGTGGCTGTTTACACCTTGGTTAG
Source organism: Oncorhynchus clarkii lewisi (assembly GCF_045791955.1). NCBI lineage: Eukaryota > Metazoa > Chordata > Actinopteri > Salmoniformes > Salmonidae > Oncorhynchus > Oncorhynchus clarkii. The sequence goes on along the minus strand of NC_092172.1, from coordinate 35,553,549 downwards.
GAGCTCCTCTAAGGTGTGGATGTCTGGTGGCTGTTTAGACCTTGGTTAGGAGCTCCTCTAAGGATGTCTGGTTGCTGTTTACACGTTGGTTAGGAGCTCCTCTAAGGATGTCTGGTTGCTGTTTACACCTTGGTTAGGAGCTCCTCTAAGGTGTGGATGTCTGGTGGCTGTTTACACCTTGGTTAGGAGCTCCTCTAAGGATGTCTGGTGGCTGTTTACACCTTGGTTAGGAGCTCCTCTAAGGATGTCTGGTTGCTGTTTACACCTTGGTTAGGAGCTCCTCTAAGGATGTCTCGTTGTTGTTTACACCTTGGTTAGGAGCTCCTCTACGGTGTGGATGTCTGGTTGCTGTTTACACCTTGCTTAGGAGCTCCTCTAAGGTGTGGATGTCTGGTTGCTGTTTACATCTTGGTTAGGAGCTCCTCTAAGGTGTGGATGTCTGGTGGCTGTTTACACCTTGGTTAGGAGCTCCTCTAAGGATGTCTGGTGGCTGTTTACACCTTGGTTAGGAGCTCCTCTAAGGATGTCTGGTTGCTGTTTACACCTTGGTTAGGAGCTCCTCTAAGGATGTCTCGTTGTTGTTTACACCTTGGTTAGGAGCTCTTCTACGGTGTGGATGTGTGGTTGCTGTTTAGACCTTGCTTAGGAGCTCCTCTAAGGTGTGGATGTCTGGTTGCTGTTTACACCTTGGTTAGGAGCTCCTCTAAGGTGTGGATGTCTGGTTGCTGTTTACACCTTGGTTAGGAGCTCCAATAAGGTTGTCTGGTTGCTGTTTACACCTTGGTTAGGAGCTCCTCTAAGGTGTAGATGTCTGGTGGCTGTTTGCTCACGCTCTCCCTGAGCAGAACCACCTCCCCCTCCAGTCTGGTGAACTCATCCCTCATGGCAGCCATGGTGGTGAGGAGGGCCTGAGTCTGCTCTGCACTGAGGGGGGTCGCTCTCCTCCTGGGGCATGTCCTCCACTATGGTGGGAAGAGAGGTGCTTGATGTGCCTTTTTGGGTGGGGAGAGTAGGGGCTAGGGTGGTGCTGGTGGGAGGGCAAGTCATTGGTGGTGTCCTTCTCTCTCTCTGCTCTCTCCTTAATGGTCTGAAAGTCTGTTTCAAACAGCCTAATGTTACCTTGCACCATGACAGTCCCAGTCTTGTAGAGGTTGATTGTTATCGTGGTGCTGTCAGGGTCGTCTGTCTCTTTGACTTTCAGCTTCCACCCATTACAGAGTCCCTCTTTCTTTATGGATGGGTAGTGAGAGCAGACTGTTGAGCGCCAGGCATTTGGCTGGTCAGTGAGGAAGATGAGATTACTCACATCACTGTTTTTTTGAAGAGGTCTGTGGATAAGGGTTTCTGGCCTCCCCTTTAGTAGTGTCTGTTTAAAAGCTTTCCTCGTTGTGTCATTTTGTGGCCTCTGGAGGGTAGAGAATGGATTCAGCGCTGATGGGGGACATGGTGCCTGTGGGCTCTGCTACTACTGCTGCTCTGTCCTGGTGCCCCGTTGCCATAGCAACCATGTTGTTTGTCTGCTGCTGTTGCTAGCTAGCTCTAGTTTAGCTATAAAAAAAACAGCAAAAAGATTGACAAATGTTCGACAAAAAAACCCCAGAGGATATGTTTAAAGTTAGTTTTTGTTTTTCTCACTCAGTTTGGTGTAGCTTTTGGTGTAGCTCATTTTTTAGCTTGTTAGCCTGCTGGCTAGGTTTGTTGTAGCTCATTTTTTAGCTAGTTAGCCTGCTGGCTAGGTTTGTTGTAGCTCATTTTTTAGCTAGTTAGCCTGCTGGCTAGGTTTGTTGTAGCTCATTTTTTAGCTTGTTAGCCTGCTGGCTAGGTTTTTGTTGTGTAGTTAACGTTAGCTAGCTAGAGTCAAAATTTGAGGCGCAAAGTTACTTTTTTCCTGTTCTGATTGAATTGAGTTGTTGATCATCACTTCTTGTCTGGAATAATTTTTTTAGATTTGAATGTTTATAAAAAAATTTAAAAAAACATGAAATATAACAGGAGCTCATGTTGAGCATGTCTGTAGCTCTCTCTGTCTGTCTCTCTGTCTCTGTCTGTCTGTCTCTGTCTGTCTCTGTCTGTCTGTCTGTCTGTCTGTCTGTCTGTCTGTCTGTCTGTCTCTGTCTGTCTGTCTCTGTCTGTCTGTCTCTCTGTCTCTCACCTCACTGAGCTGTTCAAGTGGTAAGCTGCTCCTGTTGAGGTGTGTCTGTCTGTATCCCAAATTTCATGCATATTCCCATAGGGCTCTGTTCAAAATTAGTGCACTTTGTAGGGAATAGGATGCCATTTGGGACACAACGCCCCGTGTCAGTGATTTACAGGACAAAGATGAAACATGTTGGTTCCAACAGAAAATCAAATTCCATGACCATTATCACACCTCGGCGTTTGTTTTGATGGTCAGATTGTCATGTGCTTTCCTGTGTAGGATTCGTGCGTAAAACATGAGGTTCAACGTGACCCAAGCCTGCACATACACACGCACACAGGAGTT
>NC_092172.1:35491064-35548564 GCF_045791955.1 Oncorhynchus clarkii lewisi | reverse complement strand
GACTGGCAGACTGACTGGCTGACTGGCTGGCTAACTGACTGGCTGACTGGCTGGTTGACTGACTGGCTGATTGACTGGTTGACTGGCTGACTGACTGGCTGACTGACTGGCTGACTGACTGACTGGTTGACTGACTGGCTGGCTGACTGACTGACTGGCTGACTGACTGGTTGACTGACTGGCTGGATGACTGGCTGGCTGACTGGCTGGCTGGCTGGCTGGCTGACTGGCTGACTGACTGGTTGACTGACTGGCTGGCTGACTGACTGGCTGAGTCAGCATCCCATCCCAGCATCCCAAATGGCATTCCCTATATAGTGCACTACTTTAGACCAGAGCCCTATGGCACCCTATTCCCTATATAGTGCACTACTTTAGACCAGAGCCCTATGGCACCCTATTCCCTATATAGTGCACTACTTTAGACCAGAGCCCTATTCCCTATATAGTGCACTACTTTAGACCAGAGCCCTATGGCACCCTATTCCCTATATATACAGTGCGGCAAAAAAGTATTTAGTCAGCCACTAATTGTGCAAGTTCTCCCACTTAAAAAGATGAGAGAGGCCTGTAATTTTCATCACAGGTACACTTCAACTATGACAGACAAAATGAGAAAAAAAAATATCTACACAATCACATTGTAGGATTTTTTATGAATTTATTTGCATCGGAGCTAGAAACACAAGTATTTCACTACACCTGCAATAACATCTGCTATTCACCTGTATGTGACCAATAACATCTGCTAATCACCTGTATGTGACCAATAACATCTGCTAATCACCTGTATGTGACCAATAACATCTGCTAACCATGTGACCAATAACATATGCTAACCATGTGACCAATAACATATGCTAACCATGTGACCAATAACATCTGACCAGGCCTATGGGTTCTGTAGTGCACTACTTTAGACCAGGCCTATGGGCTCTGTAGTGCACTACTTTAGACCAGACTCTGTAGTACACTACTTTAGACCAGGCCTATGGGCTCTGTAGTACACTACTTTAGACAAGGCCTATGGGCTCTGTAGTGCACTACTTTAGACCAGGCCTATGGGCTCTGTAGTGCACTACTTTAGACCAGACTCTGTAGTACACTACTTTAGACCAGGCCTATGGGCTCTGTAGTGCACTACTTTAGACCAGGCCTATGGGCTCTGTAGTGCACTACTTTAGACCAGACCTATGGGCTCTGTAGTGCACTACTTTAGACCAGGCCTATGGGCTCTGTAGTGCACTACTTTAGACCAGACCTATGGGCTCTGTAGTGCACTACTTTAGACCAGGCCTATGGTCTCTGTAGTGCACTACTTTAGACCAGACCTATGGGCTCTGTAGTGCACTACTTTAGACCAGGCCTATGGGCTCTGTAGTGCACTACTTTAGACCAGGCCTATGGGCTCTGTAGTGCACTACTTTAGACCAGACCTATGGGCTCTGTAGTGCACTACTTTAGACCAGGCCTATGGGCTCTGTAGTGGACTATAGGGAATAGGGAGCTCTTTGGGCCTCAGTCAGACCATGACACTTAGACACCTCTATGGTCTCTGGTTGACAGGGATGGCATGAAGTAGAGGGTAAAGGGGAGGGGTCAGGGATGGCAGGAAGCAGAGGGTAAAGGGGAGGGGTCAGGGGTGGTTAAATTCTGTACATTTACGGGCAGTTGGAGGGGAAGTGTGAGTGCTGGAAAGTGACGAAGACGGAAGGAGAAGAGCGACCACAGCCCCCCCCCCCCCCCCCCAACACACACACACTCTGTACTGGTACACACACACACGCAAACACTCTGTGTACACACACACACATCTGTATTGGTCGATTACCTCAGACCTATCTTAAGCAGGGACACACTGTGTCATCTCAGCGACACCAAGGACACACAGGAGTCTCCACACACACACACACACAAACACACACACACACACACACACACACACACACACACACACACGTCGACCTGCCATTGACGGAACGCTGTCTTGAAGCCCTGCAATGTTGAAACGTGTCCATAATGTCTCAGTTACTCAACCTAAACTCAGAGGTACAACTAGTGAAGTGTCCCACCCTGCCATCCACAGACAGAAGGTTCAGTTCTCCCTGTCTTACTGGAAAGCAGAGAGAGTAGTAATTACACAACGTTACATGCTTCTAATAAAGGGATGTTGTTATGTGGATCTCTGTTACTAGAGGGACTACTGCTGTTGTTGCATCAGTCTGACAACAACTCTGCTGTCTGGTCTCTGGTCTCTGACCAACACCTCTGGTCTCTGACAACACCTCTGGTCTCTCTGACAACACCTCTGGTCTCTCTGACAACACCTCTGGGCTCTGACAACACCTCTGGCCTCTGGTCTCTGACAACACCTCTGGTCTCTGACAACACCTCTGGTCTCTCTGACAACACCTCTGGGCTCTGACAACACCTCTGGGCTCTGACAACACCTCTGGTCTCTGACAACACCTCTGGCCTCTGACAACACCTCTGGTCTCTGACGACACCTCTGGTCTCTCTGACAACACCTCTGGGCTCTGACAACACCTCTGGCCTCTGGTCTCTGACAACACCTCTGGTCTCTGACAACACCTCTGGCCTCTGACAACACCTCTGGTCTCTGACAATACCTCTGGTCTCTGACAACACCTCTGGTCTCTGACAACACCTCTGGTCTCTGACAACACCTCTGGCCTCTGGTCTCTGACAACACCTCTGGTCTCTGACAACACCTCTGGTCTCTGACAACACCTCTGGCCTCTCTGACAACACCTCTGGTCTCTGGTCTCTGACAACACCTCTGGTCTCTGGTCTCTGACAACACCTCTGGCCTCTGGTGTCTGACAACACCTCTGGTCTCTGACAACACCTCTGGTCTCTGACAACACCTCTGGTCTCTGACAACACCTCTGGTCTCTGACAACACCTCTGGTCTCTGGTCTCTGACAACACCTCTGGTCTCTGGTCTCTGACAACACCTCTGGCCTCTGGTGTCTGACAACACCTTAGGGCTCTGACAACACCTCTGGTGTCTGACCACAACTCTGGCGTCTGACAACACCTCTGGTCTCTGACAACACCTCTGGTCTCTGGTGTCTGACAGCACCTCTGGTCTCTGACAACACCTCTGGTCTCTGGCCTCTGACAACACCTCTGGAATCTGACAACACCTCTGGTCTCTGACAACTCCTCTGGTCTCTGTTGTCTGACAACACCTCTGGACTCTGACAACACCTCTGGTCTCTGACAACTCCTCTGGTCTCTGTTGTCTGACAACACCTCTGGACTCTGACAACACCTCTGGTCTCTGACAACCCCTCTGGTCTCTCGGACAACACCTCTGGCCTCTGAGAACCCCTCTGGTCTCGGACAACACCTCTGGACTCTGACAACACCTCTGGTCTCTAACAACTCCTCTGGTCTCTGTTGTCTGACAACACCTCTGGACTCTGACAACACCTCTGGTCTCGGACAACACCTCTGGTCTCTGACAACACATCTGGTCTCTGACAACACCTCTGGTCTCTGACACCACCTCTTGCCTCTGACAACACCTCTGGTCTCTAACAACACCTCTGGTCTCTGACAACCCCTCTGGTCTCTGAAAATACCTCTGGCCTCTGGTCTCTGACAATACCTCTGGTGTCTGACAACACCTCTGGCCTCTGGCCTCTGACAACACCTCTGGTCTCTGACAACACCTCTGGTCTCTGACAACACCTCTGGTCTCTCTGACAACACCTCTGGTCTCTGGTCTCTGACAACACCTCTGGGCTCTGACAACACCTCTGGCCTGTGACAACACCTCTGGGCTCTGACAACACCTCTGGCCTGTGACAACACCTCTGGCCTGTGACAACACCTCTGGGCTCTGACAACACCTCTGTCCTTTGACAACACCTCTGGGCTCTGACAACACCTCTGGCCTCTGGGCTCTGACAACACCTCTGGCCTGTGACAACACCTCTGGGCTCTGACAACACCTCTGACCTCTGACAACAGGACTGGAGTAACTCTACACTGAATGATGGTAAATCAATGCTTTAAATGATGAGTAAAGCAATAAATTAAATTTCCTGTTTCCTCCTATCCTCTCCTCTCCTCTCCTCTCCTCTCCTCTCCTCTCCTCTCCTCTCCTCTCCTCTCCCAGTGCAGTCAGACGGACTGTCTTCATTAAAGTATGGGGGTTCTAGTGGGGGGGATATAGGTAGCACACAGGAGGACATTTTTCTCTGTTCAGATCATTTCCTTATTCATTTCAAGCCAAATGTAAAATGTTCCTGTTTTGATTAATTTAAATTAATAGAGTGAGTTAGGTCTGCTCTATACCAAATTAGCATACCCCCTGAGTCCCTTCCCTGTTTCACACCTGGTAGTGTGGTGGATGGGACTACCAGCTCTCTGTAACCTAGAGGGCAACCAGTGGGTCAGTCTACTCTATACCACCCACCTGGTAGTTTGGTGGATGGGACTACCAGCTCTTTGTAACCTAGAGGACCACCAGTGGGTCCATCTCCTCTATACCACCCACCTGGTAGTGTGGTGGATGGGACTACCAGCTCTTTGTAACCTAGAGGACCACCAGTGGGTCCATCTCCTCTATACCACCCACCTGGTAGTGTGGTGGATGGGACTACCAGCTCTCTGTAACCTAGAGGACAACCAGTGGGTCCATCTCCTCTATACCACCCACCTGGTAGTGTGGTGGATGGGACTACCAGCTCTCTGTAACCTAGAGGACAACCAGTGGGTCCATCTCCTCTATACCACCCACCTGGTAGTTTAGTGGATGGGACTACCAGCTCTCTATAACCTAGAGGACAACCAGTGGGTCCATCTCCTCTATACCACCCACCTGGTAGTTTGGTGGATGGGACTACCAGCTCTCTGTAACATAGAGGGCAACCAGTGGGTCCATCTCCTCTATACCACCCACCTGGTAGTTTGGTGGATGGGACTACCAGCTCTCTGTAACATAGAGGGCAACCAGTGGGTCCATCTCCTCTATACCACCCACCTGGTAGTTTGGTGGATGGGACTACCAGCTCTCTGTAACATAGAGGGCAACCAGTGGGTCCATCTCCTCTAAACCTGGTAGTGTGGTGGATGGGACTACCAGCTCTCTGTAACATAGAGGACAACCAGTGGGTCCATCTCCTCTAAACCTAGTAGTGTGGTGGATGGGACTAACAGCTCTCTGTAACCTAGAGGACAACCAGTGGGTCCATCTCCTCTGTACCTGGTTTCTTGTTGGATGATAATGTCTGTATTTCTGATTTATTTGGTGAAGTCCAGGTTGCTCTTTAGGCCAAAGGCAGATGACCTCAGGTGGGGTGGGGTGCATGGTGGGCACTGCTGCCTTGTAGAGGTGGACCTGGTCATAGAGGCTGTTCAAGTCCAGGGTAGAGTGGTGGGCCAGGTAGAGTGGTGGGCCAGGTAGAGTGGTGGACCGGGTAGAGTGGTGAGCAAGGTAGAGTGGTGGACCAGGTAGAGTGGTGGACCAGGTAGAGTGGTGGACCAGGTAGAGTGGTGGAACAGGTAGAATGGTGGACCGGGTAGAGTGGTGGGCCAGGTAGAGTGGTGGACCAGGTAGAGTGGTGGGCCAGGTAGAGTGGTGGACCAGTTAGAGTGGTGGACCAGTTAGAGTGGTGGACCAGGTAGAGTGGAGGACCAGGTACCCTACCCTGTAGGGTCTCCCTCTCCTCTCCTCTCCTCTAACCACAACCCCTACCCTGTAGGGTCTCCCTCTCCTCTAACTATAACCCCTTCCCTGTAGGGTCTCCCTCTCCTCTCCTCTAACCATAACCCCTACCCTGTAGGGTCTCCCTCTCCTCTCCTCTAACCATAACCCCTACCCTGTAGGGTCTCCCTCTCCTCTAACCATAACCCCTACCCTGTAGGGTCTCCCTCTACTCTCCTCTAACCATAACCCCTACCCTGTAGGGTCTCCCTCTCCTCTAACCATAACCCCTACCCTGTAGGGTCTCCCTCTCCTCTAACCATAACCCCTACCCTGTAGGGCACATATGTCAGAGTCAAGGCCCGCGGGCCACATCCGGCCCGCAAGAAGGTTTTTTACGGCCCCTGGGATGATCTTGATTTATTATTAGAACCGGCCCGCAGCAAGCCGGCAGCCCGCAGATCTTTTACACGCACCAATACTACATTTCCCACAATGCAAAGGTGACGCACCGAGCAGTAGGCTGCTTCATTTCAATATTTATTGGCACAGCAGTCGTCAGCATCACAGTAAAATTAACTTTCAGATACCCATCAAAAATGGCAAAACGGAAGGTGGATACTGAGAACCGGGGGTTTCAAACAAGGTGGGAGTCGGAGTATATGTTCACGAAGGTAGCTGGAAAACCTGTGTGTCTTCTGTGTGGAGAAAGTGTGGCGGTACTGAAAGAGTATAATCTGAGACGACATTATGAAACGAAACACGCGGACACACACGCGGACGCAACTGTCAAGGCCAGTTTTATTTTGGCAGAAGAGATCGCTAAATCAGCCCGGCCATTTACGGAGGGGGATTTCATCAAAAACTGCATGATTAAAGTTTGTGACGAAGTTTGCCCAGAAAAAAGGCAACTCTTTTTAAATGTGAGTCTGAGCAGAAACACCATTGCCGAGAGAGTAGACCAGTTGTCCATCAATCTAAAAGAGCAGCTTGTGAAAAAGGGAAAAGATTTTATTGCATATTCCTTGGCTGTGGATGAGAGCACCGACATTTCTGACATTGCCCAGTTGTCAATTTTCATCCGCGGAGTGGACTCCAACCTAAGCGTGACAGAGGAGTTTTTGGCTTTACGTCCTATGCATGGCACAACTACGGGGCATGATTTGTATGAAGAGGTGTCAAGATGTGTAAATGAGATGGAGCTGCCTTGGGAAAAACTCGTGGGTTTGACAACCGACGGAGCACCTGCGATGTGTGGACACAGGAGCGGACTGGTGGCGAAGATACGGGAAAAGATGCAAGAGGAAAACGCGACAGGTGAGCTGACAGCTTATCATTGTATCATACACCAGGAAGCGTTGTGCGGTAAAGCCTTGAAAATGGAGCATGTAATGAGCATCATCACGCGCACAGTTAACTTTATCAGAGCCAAAGGTTTGAATCACCGCCAGTTCAAGGCATTTCTGACGGAGTTAGAAACGGAGCATGGTGATTTGCCTTATCACACAGAGGTGCGATGGCTAAGCCAGGGAAAGGTGCTTCAAAGATGTTTCGAGCTTCGTGAGGAGATTTGTCTGTTCTTGGACAGCAAAGGGAAAGACACAACACAACTCCGAGACGAAATGTTTCTGTGTGAAATGGCTTTTCTGTGTGACATTACGAGTCATCTGAATGCAATAAACTTGCAGCTGCAGGGTCGGGATCGTGTCATCTCTGATATGTACAGTACAGTGAAGGCATTTAAAACCAAACTGACTCTGTGGGAGACGCAGATGCGGAAAGAAAATTTGAGCCACTTTCCCAGCTGCCAGACCATGAAAGAGAAGCTCTCTACCAGTGCGTTCCCGAGCACACAGTTGGCTGATAAAATAGGTATGCTTGCCGCTGACTTTCGACGCCGATTTGCTGACTTTGAAGCACAAAAAAGCAGGTTGGAACTGCTCGGTAACCCATTTGCTGTTGACGTGGAAAGCTCACCACCAAACCTCCAAATGGAGTTGATTGACCTCCAATGCAATGATGCACTGAGGGCAAAATATGCAGCAGTGGGTGCTGCGGAGTTCGCCCGTTTCCTCCCCGGCACAATGCCCCAGCTGCGCATCCAGGCTGCAAAAAACGTTGTCTATGTTTGGCAGCACATACCTGTGTGAACAACTGTTTTCTTTGATGAACCTGAACAAAACATCACACAGAAGTCGACTTACTGCTGAACACCTCCACTCAATTCTGAGGATTTCTTCAGCTCAGAGCCTTACCCCGAACATTGATGAACTTGTGGAAAAGATGGGACACCACCAAGTATCACCCTCAACCTCAAACAAGTGAACATTACTGTGCAATCACATATTTAGAGTTTTTACTCAGTTCAAGTTTAAAAGTTAAAATTTAATATTTGTTTTCACTGCATGTTACTTCTCCTTAAACAAAGTGTTGTTTTTGATTAATAGATTTTTGCACTTTATTTTTTTGTATTTCAATCCAATTATATTTTAAAAATATTTCAGTTGAGTGGATGATAGAAAATTGCTATTATTGTTTTTTCTTTGAAGTAAATTTAGCCCACTTTTGCTAAAATAGAAAATATAGTCTACTGATGGTGCCTTGAATACCGGTTTCTTTCATTTAATGTTCATGTTATGGGGATATTTATATAAAGGAAATTTGTCTTTTGTGTCTGTTGAAAATTAAAGATTACTGACAGAGCCATAAGAAAATATTGCTTTATTTATCTGATCATATTGTAATATATTTGTTAGGTTTTCAGTAGGTTCAATTAGGTTCACTAGACTATATGCGTCATTTAAAAAATTTTCAATGAACATTCGAACAGTCCGGCCCTCGTCTTGTAGCTGATTTTTTTATTTGGCCCTCCGTCCATTTGACTTTGACACCCCTGCTGTAGGGTCTCCCTCTCCTCTCCTCTAACCATAACCCCTACCCTGTAGGGTCTCCCTCCTCTAACTATAACCCCTACCCTGTAGGGTCTCCCTCTCCTCTCCTCTCCTCTCCTCTCCTCTCCCCTCCTCTCCTCTCCTCTCCTCTCCTCTCCTCTCCTCTCCTCTCCTTTAACCATAACCCCTACCCTGTAGGGTCTCCCTCTCCTCTAACTATAACCCCTACCCTGTAGGGTCTCCCTCTCCTCTCCTCTTCTCTAACCATAACCCCTACCCTGTAGGGTCTCCCTCTCCTCTCCTCTAACCATAACCCCTACCCTGTAGGGTCTCCCTCTCCTCTCCTCTCCTCTAACCATAATCCCTACCCTGTAGGGTCTCCCTCTCCTCTCCTCTCCTCTAACCATAACCCCTATCCTGTAGGGTCTCCCTCTCCTCTCCTCTCCTCTAACCATAACCCCTACCCTGTAGGGTCTCCCTCTCCTCTCCTCTAACCATAATCCCTACCCTGTAGGGTCTCCCTCTCCTCTTACCATAACCCGTACCCTGTAGGGTCTCCCTATCCTCTAACCATAACCCCTACCCTGTAGGGTCTCCCTCTCCTCTAACCATAACCCCTACCCTGTAGGGTCTCCCTCTCCTCTAACCATAACCCCTACCCTGTAGGGTCTCCCTCTCCTCTAACCATAACCCCTACCCTGTAGGGTCTCCCTCTACTCTCCTCTAACCATAACCCCTACCCTGTAGCGTCTCCCTCTACTCTCCTCTAACCAGGTTCTGGGGGCTGGAATAGATTATTTTATCCTTTGAAAGAACAGATTGTGATAATTCTTATCTTCCTGTCCCCTTAACCCTTCCCGTAACCCCACGCCCCTTCTCTCCTGGTAAAACCGCTGCCTCTCCTCTGTAACTGGTGTTGGGGGGGGGAGTGTATTTTAGAGCACAGGGCCCTAACCGCCGATCTGACCACTTCTGCTCTGTGGGCCAGGAGGCAGGCTGCTGCAGGCGTTGGAGCCCCAGCCAGAGGGCTCCTATCTGGGGGAGACAGGGTGGCACCGACACCACAGCGGCCGGATGTCCACCACACCATCCGATGTCACCCTTATCATAGGCTCTATCTAAACCATAACCACACTGCTATCTCCACCCCCCACCCTCCCTGCAGACACCCCGTCCTCACCTCCCCTTTCCCCCTCTCTCCCTGGCTCCTCCCCTTCCCTTTCTCTCTCCCTCTCTCCCTGCCTCCTCCCCTTCCCTTTCTCTCTCCCTCTCTCCCTGCCTCCTCCCCTTCCCTTTCTCTCTCTCTCTCTCCTCACCTCCCCTTTCCCCCTCCCTCCCTCCCTCCCTCCCTCCCTCCCTCCCTCCCTAGTCCCAACCCCTCCCTCCTCCCACCTCCTCCCTAGTCCCACCTCCTCCCTAGTCCCACCTCCTTCCACCTCCTCCCTAGTCCCACCTCCTCCCTAGTCCCACCTCCTCCCACCCTCGCTAGTCCCAACCCCTCCCTAGTCCCACCTCCTCCCTAGTCCCACCTCCTCCCTAGTCTCACCTCCTCCCTAGTCCCACCTCCTCCCACCCTCCCTAGTCCTAACCCCTCCGTAGTCCCACCTCCTCCCTAATCCCAAACCCTCCCTAGTCCCAACCCCTCCCTAGTCCCACCTCCTCCCTAGTCCCACCTCCTCCCTAGTCCCAACGCCTCCCTAGTCCCACCTCCTCCCAAACCCTCCCTAGTCCCAACCCCTCCCTAGTCCCCCCTCCTCCCTAGTCCCAAACCCTCCCTAGTCCCAAACCCTCCCAAGTCCCACCTCCTCCCAAGACCCCTCCCTAGTCCCTCCTCCTCCCTAGTCCCACCTCCTCTCTAGACCCAACCCATCCCTAGTCCCTCCTCCTCCCAAGACCCCTCTCTAGTCCCAACCCCACCCTAGTCCCACCCCCTCCCACCTCCCACCCCCTCCCACCTCCTACCCCCTCCCTAGTCCCACCCCCTCCCTAGTCCCAACCCCACCCTAGTCCCTCCCCCTCCCACCTCCCACCCCCTCCCTAGTCCCAACCCCTATAATGTGCATAGCTGTCATCAAGGCAAAGGGTGGCTATTTGAAGAATCTTAAATATAAAATATATTTAGATTTGTTTAACACTTTTTGGTTACTACATGATTCCATATGTGTTATTTCATAGTGTTGATGTCTTCACTATTATTCTACAATGTAGAAAATAGTACAAATAAAGAAAAACCCTTGAATGAGTAGGTGTGTCCAAACGTTTGATTGCCTCTGTAAGCAACGTCAGCACAATAACTGTTCGTCGAGAGCTTCATGAAATGGGTTTCCGTGGCCGAGCGGCCGCACACAAGCCTAAGATCACCATACGCAATGCCAAGCGTCTGCTGGAGTGGTGTAAAGCCATTGGACTCTGTGGAAACACATTCTCTGGAGTGTTGAATCACACTTCACTATCCGGCTGTACAACAAACAAATCTGGGTTTGCCAGGAGAACGCTACCTGCTACGCTACGTTACCTGCTCCTAAGCATAGCACCAACTGTAAAGTTTGGTGGATGAGGAATATTGGTCTGGGGCTGTTTTTCATGGTTCAGGCCCCTTAGTTCCAGTGAAGGGAAATCTTAACGCTACAGCATACAATGACATTCTAGACAATTCTGTGATTCCAACTTTGTGGCAACAGTTTGAGGAAGGGCCTTTCCTGTTTCAGCATGAATGACAATGCCCCCGTGCACAAAGCGAGGACCATACAGAAATGATTTGTCGAGATCGGTGTGAAAGAACTTGACTGGCATGCACAGAGCCCTGACCTCAACCCCATCAAACACCTTCTGGATGAATTGAAATTCCGACTGTGAGCCAGGACTAATCACCCCCAACATCAGTGCCCCGACCTCAGACCTCACTAATGCTCTTGTGGCTGAATGGAAGCCAGTCCCCACAGCAATGTTCCAACATCTAGTGGAAATCTTTCCCAGAAAAGTGGAGGCAGTTATAGTAGCAATGGAGGGACCAGCTCCATATTAAGGGAGTGAACAGCTCATGGCTGGGTGTGTGGCTGAAGTGCAATAGAGATTGCGTCATCTGTGGATCTGTTGGGGCGGTATGCTAATTGGACTGGGCCCAGGGTGTCTGGGTTGATAGTGTTGATATGTGTCATAACCAGCCTTTCAAAGCCCTCCATAATTACAGATGCGAGCGTTTCAGGGCGATAGTCATTTAGGCAGGTTACCTTGGGTTCTTAAGAACAGGGACAATGGTGGTCAGCTTGAAATACGTTGGGATTACAGACTGGGACAACGAGAGATTGAAAATGTCTGTGAAGACATTTGCCAGCTGGTCTGTACAAGCTCTGATAACGAGCCCTGGTATTCCGTCTGGCCCGGCAACCTTGCGAGTGTTGACCTGTTGAAAAGTCTTACTGCATCCTCTGAGAACGCACCCTGGTATTCTGTGGATGTCCTCCTGTCTGTTAATGGGTTGGTTGGTCCTGGTCAGTCCTGGTTGTCCTGTCGCTTAATGGGATGGATGGTCCTGGTTGTCCTGTCTGTTAATGGGATGGTTGGTCCTGGTTGTTCTCCTGTCTGTTAATGGGATGGTTGGTCCTGGTTGTCCACCTGTCTGTTAATGGGATGGTTGGTCCTGGTTGTTCTCCTGTCTGTTAATGGGATGGTTGGTCCTGGTTGTCCACCTGTCTGTTAATGGGATGGTTGGTCCTGGTTGTTCTCCTGTCTGTTAATGGGATGGATGGTCCTGGTTGTCCTGTCTGTTAATAGGGTGGTTGGTCCTGGTTGTCATTCTGCCTGTTAATGGGATGGTTGGTCATGGTTCTCCTGTCTCTTAATGGGATGAATGGTCCTGGTTGTCCTCCTGTCTGTTAATGGGATGGTTGGTCCTCGTTGTCCTGTCTGTTAATGGGACGGTTGGTCCTGGTTGTCCTGTCTCTAAATGGGATAGGTGGTCCTGGTTGTCCTGTCTGTTAATGGGATAGTTAGTCCTGGTTGTCCTGTCTGTTAATGGGATGGTTGGTCCTGGTTGTCCTGTCTGTTAATGGGATGGTTGGTCCTGGTTGTTCTCCTGTCTGTTAATGGGATGGTTGGTCCTGGTTGTCCTGTCTGTTAATGGGATGGTTGGTCCTGGTTGTCCTCCTATCTGCTAATGGGTTGGTTGGTCCTGGTCAGTCCTGGTTGTCTTGTCTGTTAATTGGATGGTTTGTCCTGGTTGTCCTGTCTGTTAATAGGATGGTTGGTCCTGGTTGTCATGTCTGTTAATGGGATGGTTGGTCCTGGTTGTTCTCCTGTCTGTTAATGGGATGGTCAGTCCTGGTTGTCCTGTCTCTTAATGGGATGGATGGTCTTGGTTGTCCTGTCTGTTAATGGGATTGTTGGTCCTGGTTGTCATGTCTGTTAATGGGGTGGTTGGTCCTGGTTGTCCTGACTGTTAATGGAATGGTTGGTTCTGGTTGTCCTGTCTGTTAATGGGATGGTTGGCCCTGGTTGTTCTCCTGTCTGTTAATGGGATGGTTGGTCCTGGTTGTCCACCTGTCTGTTAATGGGATGGTTGGTCCTGGTTGTCATTCTGGATGTTAATGGGATGGTTGGTCATGGTTGTACTGTCTGTTAATGGGTTGGTTTGTCCTGGTTGTCCAGTCTGTTAATGGGATGGTTGGTCCTGGTTGTCCTGTCTGTTAATGGAATGGTTGGTCCTGGTTGTCCTCTCTGTTAATGGGATGGATGGTCCTGGTTTTCCTGTCTGTTAATGGGATGGTTGGTCCTGGTTGTCCTGTCTGTTAATGGGGTGGTTGGTTCTGGTTGTCCTGTCTGTTAATGGGATGGTTGGTCCATGTTGTTCTCTCGTCTGTTAATGGGATGGTTGGTCCTGGTTGTCCACCTGTCTGTTAATGGGATGGTTGATCCTGGTTGTCCTGTCTGTTAATGGAATGGTTGGTCCTGGTTGTCCTCTCTGTTAATGGGATGGTTGGTCCAGGTTGTTCTCTCGTCTGTTAATGGGATGGTTGGTCCTGGTTGTCCACCTGTCTGTTAATGGGATGGTTGATCCTGGTTGTCCTGTCTTTTAATGGGTTGGTTGGTCCTGGTTGTCCTGTCTGTTAATGGGATGGTTGGTCCTGGTTGTCCTGTCTGTTAATGGGATGGTTGGTCCTGGTTGTCCTGTCTGTTAATGGGATGGTTGGTCCTGGTTGTCCTGTTTGTTAATGGGATGGTTGGTCCTGGTTGTCCTGTCTGTTATTGGGATGGTTGGTCCTGGTTGTCCTGTTTGTTGATGAGATGGTTGGTCCTGGTTGTCATCTTGTACGTTAATGGGATGGTTGGTCCTGGTTGTCCACCTGTCTGTTAATGGGATGGTTGGTCCTGGTTTTCCTGTCTGTTAATGGGATGGTTGGTCCTGGTTGTCCTGTCTGTTAATGGGTTGGTTGGTCCTGGTCAGTCCTGGTTGTCCTGTCTCATGATGGGATGGATGGTCCTGGTTGTCCTGTCTGTTAATGGGATGGTTGGTCCTGGTTGTCCTGCCTGTTAATGGGGTGGTTGGTCCTGGTTGTCCTGTCTGTGATTGGAATGGTTGGTCCTGGTTGTCCTGTCTGTTAATGGGATGGTTGGTCCTGGTTGTCATCCTGTACGTTAATGGGATGGTTGGTCCTGGTTGTCCTGTCTGTTAATGGGATGGTTGGTCCTGGTTGTCATCCTGTACGTTAATGGGATGGTTGGTCCTGGTTGTCCAACTGTCTGTTAATGGGATGGTTGGTCCTGGTTTTCCTGTCGGTTAATGGGATGGTTGGTCCTGGTTGTCCTGTCTGTTAATGGGGTGGTTGGTCCTGGTTGTGCTGTCTGTTAATGGGATGGTTGGTCCTGGTTGTCCTGTCTGTTAATGGGATGGTTGGTCCTGGTTGTCCTCCTGTCTGTTAATGGGTTGGTTGGTCCTGGTCAGTCCTGGTTGTCCTGTCTCTTAATGGGATGGATGGTCCTGGTTGTCCTGTCTGTTAATGGGATGGTTGGTCCTGGTTGTCCTGTCTGTTAATGGGGTGGTTGGTTCTGGTTGTCCTGTCTGTTAATGGGATGGTTGGTCCTGGTTGTCCTCTCTGTTAATGGGATGGTTGGTCCAGGTTGTTCTCTCGTCTGTTAATGGGATGGTTGGTCCTGGTTGTCCACCTGTCTTTTAATGGGATGGTTGGTCCTGGTTGTCCTCCGGTCTGTTAATGGGATGGTTGATCCTGGTTGTCCTGTCTTTTAATGGGTTGGTTGGTCCTGGTTGTCCCGTCTGTTAATGGGATGGTTGGTCCTGGTTGTCCTGTCTGTTAATGGGATGGTTGGTCCTGGTTGTCCTGTCTGTTAATGGGATGGTTGGTCCTGGTTGTCCTGTCTGTTAATGGGATGGTTGGTCCTGGTTGTCCTGTCTGTTAATGGGATGGTTGGTCCTGGTTGTCATCCTGTACGTTAATGGGATGGTTGGTCCTGGTTGTCCACCTGTCTGTTAATGGGATGGTTGGTCCTGGTTTTCCTGTCTGTTAATGGGATGGTTGGTCCTGGTTGTCCTGTCTGTTAATGGGATGGTTGGTCCTGGTTGTCCTGTCTGTTAATGGGATGGTTGGTCCTGGTTGTCCTGTCTGTTAATGGGTTGGTTGGTCCTGGTCAGTCCTGGTTGTCCTGTCTCTTAATGGGATGGATGGTCCTGGTTGTCCTGTCTGTTAATGGGATGGTTGGTCCTGGTTGTCCTGTCTGTTATTGGGATGGTTGGTCCTGGTTGTCCTGTTTGTTGATGGGATGGTTGGTCCTGGTTGTCATCTTGTACGTTAATGGGATGGTTGGTCCTGGTTGTCCACCTGTCTGTTAATGGGATGGTTGGTCCTGGTTTTCCTGTCTGTTAATGGGATGGTTGGTCCTGGTTGTCCTGTCTGTTAATGGGATGGTTGGTCCTGGTTGTCCTCCTGTCTGTTAATGGGTTGGTTGGTCCTGGTCAGTCCTGGTTGTCCTGTCTCTTAATGGGATGGATGGTCCTGGTTGTCCTGTCTGTTAATGGGATGGTTGGTCCTGGTTGTCCTGTCTGTTAATGGGGTGGTTGGTCCTGGTTGTCCTGTCTGTTATTGGGATGGTTGGTCCTGGTTGTCCTGTCTGTTAATGGGATGGTTGGTCCTGGTTGTCATCCTGTACGTTAATGGGATGGTTGGTCCTGGTTGTCCTGTCTGTTAATGGGATGGTTGGTCCTGGTTGTCATCCTGTACGTTAATGGGATGGTTGGTCCTGGTTGTCCAACTGTCTGTTAATGGGATGGTTGGTCCTGGTTTTCCTGTCGGTTAATGGGATGGTTGGTCCTGATTGTCCTGTCTGTTAATGGGGTGGTTGGTCCTGGTTGTGCTGTCTCTTAATGGGATGGTTGGTCCTGGTTGTCCTGTCTGTTAATGGGATGGTTGGTCCTGGTTGTCCTCCTGTCTGTTAATGGGTTGGTTGGTCCTGGTCAGTCCTGGTTGTCCTGTCTCTTAATGGGATGGATGGTCCTGGTTGTCCTGTCTGTTAATGGGATGGTTGGTCCTGGTTGTCCTGTCTGTTAATGGGGTGGTTGGTTCTGGTTGTCCTGTCTGTTAATGGGATGGTTGGTCCTGGTTGTCCTCTCTGTTAATGGGATGGTTGGTCCAGGTTGTTCTCTCGTCTGTTAATGGGATGTTTGGTCCGGGTTGTCCACCTGTCTTTTAATGGGATGGTTGGTCCTGGTTGTTCTCCGGTCTGTTAATGGGATGGTTGGTCCTGGTTGTCCTGTCTGTTAATGGGATGGTTGGTCCTGGTTGTTCTCTCGTCTGTTAATGGGATGTTTGGTCCGGGTTGTCCACCTGTCTTTTAATGGGATGGTTGATCCTGGTTGTCCTGTCTTTTAATGGGTTGGTTGGTCCTGGTTGTCCTGTCTGTTAATGGGATGGTTGGTCCTGGTTGTCCTGTCTGTTAATGGGATGGTTGGTCCTGGTTGTCCTGTCTGTTAATGGGATGGTTGGTCCTGGTTGTCCTGTCTGTTAATGGGATGGTTGGTCCTGGTTGTCATCCTGTACGTTAATGGGATGGTTGGTCCTGGTTGTCCACCTGTCTGTTAATGGGATGGTTGGTCCTGGTTTTCCTGTCTGTTAATGGGATGGTTGGTCCTGGTTGTCCTGTCTGTTAATGGGATGGTTGGTCCTGGTTGTCCTGTCTGTTAATGGGATGGTTGGTCCTGGTTGTCCTGTCTGTTAATGGGTTGGTTGGTCCTGGTCAGTCCTGGTTGTCCTGTCTGTTAATGGGATGGTTGGTCCTGGTTGTCCTGTCTGTTAATGGGATGGTTGGTCCTGGTTGTCCTGTCTGTTAATGGGATGGTTGGTCCTGGTTGTCCTGTCTGTTAATGGGTTGGTTGGTCCTGGTCAGTCCTGGTTGTCCTGTCTCTTAATGGGATGGATGGTCCTGGTTGTCCTGTCTGTTAATGGGATGGTTGGTCCTGGTTGTCCTGTCTGTTATTGGGATGGTTGGTCCTGGTTGTCCTGTTTGTTGATGGGATGGTTGGTCCTTGTTGTCATCTTGTACGTTAATGGGATGGTTGGTCCTGGTTGTCCACCTGTCTGTTAATGGGATGGTTGGTCCTGGTTTTCCTGTCTGTTAATGGGATGGTTGGTCCTGGTTGTCCTGTCTGTTAATGGGATGGTTGGTCCTGGTTGTCCTCCTGTCTGTTAATGGGTTGGTTGGTCCTGGTCAGTCCTGGTTGTCCTGTCTCTTAATGGGATGGATGGTCCTGGTTGTCCTGTCTGTTAATGGGATGGTTGGTCCTGGTTGTCCTGTCTGTTAATGGGGTGGTTGGTCCTGGTTGTCCTGTCTGTTATTGGGATGGTTGGTCCTGGTTGTCCTGTCTGTTAATGGGTTGGTTGGTCCTGGTTGTCATCCTGTACGTTAATGGGATGGTTGGTCCTGGTTGTCCTGTCTGTTAATGGGATGGTTGGTCCTGGTTGTCATCCTGTACGTTAATGGGATGGTTGGTCCTGGTTGTCCAACTGTCTGTTAATGGGATGGTTGGTCCTGGTTTTCCTGTCGGTTAATGGGATGGTTGGTCCTGGTTGTCCTGTCTGTTAATGGGGTGGTTGGTCCTGGTTGTGCTGTCTGTTAATGGGATGGTTGGTCCTGGTTGTCCTGTCTGTTAATGGGATGGTTGGTCCTGGTTGTCCTCCTGTCTGTTAATGGGTTGGTTGGTCCTGGTCAGTCCTGGTTGTCCTGTCTCTTAATGGGATGGATGGTCCTGGTTGTCCTGTCTGTTAATGGGATGGTTGGTCCTGGTTGTCCTGTCTGTTAATGGGGTGGTTGGTCCTGGTTGTGCTGTCTCTTAATGGGATGGTTGGTCCTGGTTGTCCTGTCTGTTAATGGGATGGTTGGTCCTGGTTGTCCTCCTGTCTGTTAATGGGTTGGTTGGTCCTGGTCAGTCCTGGTTGTCCTGTCTCTTAATGGGATGGATGGTCCTGGTTGTCCTGTCTGTTAATGGGATGGTTGGTCCTGGTTGTCCTGTCTGTTAATGGGGTGGTTGGTTCTGGTTGTCCTGTCTGTTAATGGGATGGTTGGTCCTGGTTGTCCTCTCTGTTAATGGGATGGTTGGTCCAGGTTGTTCTCTCGTCTGTTAATGGGATGTTTGGTCCGGGTTGTCCACCTGTCTTTTAATGGGATGGTTGGTCCTGGTTGTCCTCCGGTCTGTTAATGGGATGGTTGGTCCTGGTTGTCCTGTCTGTTAATGGGATGGTTGGTCCTGGTTGTTCTCTCGTCTGTTAATGGGATGTTTGGTCCGGGTTGTCCACCTGTCTTTTAATGGGATGGTTGATCCTGGTTGTCCTGTCTTTTAATGGGTTGGTTGGTCCTGGTTGTCCTGTCTGTTAATGGGATGGTTGGTCCTGGTTGTCCTGTCTGTTAATGGGATGGTTGGTCCTGGTTGTCCTGTCTGTTAATGGGATGGTAGGTCCTGGTTGTCCTGTCTGTTAATGGGATGGTTGGTCCTGGTTGTCATCCTGTACGTTAATGGGATGGTTGGTCCTGGTTGTCCACCTGTCTGTTAATGGGATGGTTGGTCCTGGTTTTCCTGTCTGTTAATGGTATGGTTGGTCCTGGTTGTCCTGTCTGTTAATGGGATGGTTGGTCCTGGTTGTCCTGTCTGTTAATGGGATGGTTGGTCCTGGTTGTCCTGTCTGTTAATGGGTTGGTTGGTCCTGGTCAGTCCTGGTTGTCCTGTCTGTTAATGGGATGGTTGGTCCTGGTTGTCCTGTCTGTTAATGGGATGGTTGGTCCTGGTTGTCATCCTGTACGTTAATGGGATGGTTGGTCCTGGTTGTCCACCTGTCTGTTAATGGGATGGTTGGTCCTGGTTTTCCTGTCTGTTAATGGGATGGTTGGTCCTGGTTGTCCTGTCTGTTAATGGGATGGTTGGTCCTGGTTGTCCTGTCTGTTAATGGGTTGGTTGGTCCTGGTCAGTCCTGGTTGTCCTGTCTCTTAATGGGATGGATGGTCCTGGTTGTCCTGTCTGTTAATGGGATGGTTGGTCCTGGTTGTCCTGTCTGTTATTGGGATGGTTGGTCCTGGTTGTCCTGTTTGTTGATGGGATGGTTGGTCCTGGTTGTCATCTTGTACGTTAATGGGATGGTTGGTCCTGGTTGTCCACCTGTCTGTTAATGGGATGGTTGGTCCTGGTTTTCCTGTCTGTTAATGGGATGGTTGGTCCTGGTTGTCCTGTCTGTTAATGGGATGGTTGGTCCTGGTTGTCCTCCTGTCTGTTAATGGGTTGGTTGGTCCTGGTCAGTCCTGGTTGTCCTGTCTCTTAATGGGATGGATGGTCCTGGTTGTCCTGTCTGTTAATGGGATGGTTGGTCCTGGTTGTCCTGTCTGTTAATGGGGTGGTTGGTCCTGGTTGTCCTGTCTGTTATTGGGATGGTTGGTCCTGGTTGTCCTGTCTGTTAATGGGTTGGTTGGTCCTGGTTGTCATCCTGTACGTTAATGGGATGGTTGGTCCTGGTTGTCCTGTCTGTTAATGGGATGGTTGGTCCTGGTTGTCATCCTGTACGTTAATGGGATGGTTGGTCCTGGTTGTCCAACTGTCTGTTAATGGGATGGTTGGTCCTGGTTTTCCTGTCGGTTAATGGGATGGTTGATCCTGGTTGTCCTGTCTGTTAATGGGGTGGTTGGTCCTGGTTGTGCTGTCTGTTAATGGGATGGTTGGTCCTGGTTGTCCTGTCTGTTAATGGGATGGTTGGTCCTGGTTGTCCTCCTGTCTGTTAATGGGTTGGTTGGTCCTGGTCAGTCCTGGTTGTCCTGTCTCTTAATGGGATGGATGGTCCTGGTTGTCCTGTCTGTTAATGGGATGGTTGGTCCTGGTTGTCCTGTCTGTTAATGGGGTGGTTGGTCCTGGTTGTCCTGTCTGTTAATGGGATGGTTGGTCCTGGTTGTCCTGTCTGTTAATGGGATGGTTGGTCCTGGTTGTCCTGTCTGTTAATGGGATGGTTGGTCCTGGTTGTCATCCTGTACGTTAATGGGATGGTTGGTCCTGGTTGTCCATCTGTCTGTTAATGGGATGGTTGGTCCTGGTTTTCCTGTCTGTTAATGGGATGGTTGGTCCTGGTTGTCCTGTCTGTTAATGGGATGGTTGGTCCTGGTTGTCCTGTCTGTTAATGGGATGGTTGGTCCTGGTTGTCCTGTCTGTTAATGGGTTGGTTGGTCTTGGTCAGTCCTGGTTGTCCTGTCTCTTAATGGGATGGATGGTCCTGGTTGTCCTGTTTGTTAATGGGATGGTTGGTCCTGGTTGTCCTGTCTGTTAATGGGGTGGTTGGTCCTGGTTGTCCACCTGTCTGTTAATGGGATGGTTGGTCCTGGTTGTCCTCCGGTCTGTTAATGGGATGGTTGATCCTGGTTGTCCTGTCTTTTAATGGGTTGGTTGGTCCTGGTTGTCCTGTCTGTTAATGGGATGGTTGGTCCTGGTTGTCCTGTCTGCTAATGGGATGGTTGGTCCTGGTTGTCCTGTCTGTTAACGGGATGGTTGGTCCTGGTTGTCCTGTCTGTTAATGGGATGGTTGGTCCTGGTTGTCCTGTCTGTTAATGGGATGGTTGGTCCTGGTTTTCCTCCTGTCTGTTAATGGGTTGGTTGGTCCTGGTCAGTCCTGGTTGTCCTGTCTCTTAATGGGATGGATGGTCCTGGTTGTCCTGTCTGTTAATGGGATGGTTGGTCCTGGTTGTCCTGTCTGTTAATGGGGTGGTTGGTCCTGGTTGTCCTGTCTGTTATTGGGATGGTTGGTCCTGGTTGTCCTGTCTGTTAATGGGATGGTTGGTCCTGGTTGTCATCCTGTACGTTAATGGGATGGTTGGTCCTGGTTGTCCTGTCTGTTAATGGGATGGTTGGTCCTGGTTGTCATCCTGTACGTTAATGGGATGGTTGGTCCTGGTTGTCCAACTGTCTGTTAATGGGATGGTTGGTCCTGGTTGTCATCCTGTCTGTTAATGGGATGGTTGGTCCTGGTTGTCCTGTCTGTTAATGGGATGGTTGGTCCTGGTTGTCCTCCTGTCTGTTAATGGGTTGGTTGGTCCTGGTCAGTCCTGGTTGTCCTGTCTCTTAATGGGATGGATGGTCCTGGTTGTCCTGTCTGTTAATGGGATGGTTGGTCCTGGTTGTCCTGTCTGTTAATGGGGTGGTTGGTCCTGGTTGTCCTGTCTGTTAATGGGATGGTTGGTCCTGGTTGTCCTGTCTGTTAATGGGGTGGTTGGTTCTGGTTGTCCTGTCTGTTAATGGGATGGTTGGTCCTGGTTGTCCTCTCTGTTAATGGGATGGTTGGTCCAGGTTGTTCTCTCGTCTGTTAATGGGATGTTTGGTCCGGGTTGTCCACCTGTCTTTTAATGGGATGGTTGGTCCTGGTTGTCCTCCGGTCTGTTAATGGGATGGTTGGTCCTGGTTGTCCTGTCTGTTAATGGGATGGTTGGTCCTGGTTGTTCTCTCGTCTGTTAATGGGATGTTTGGTCCGGGTTGTCTACCTGTCTTTTAATGGGATGGTTG
The DNA here is from genome assembly GCF_045791955.1 of Oncorhynchus clarkii lewisi. Classification (NCBI taxonomy): domain Eukaryota; kingdom Metazoa; phylum Chordata; class Actinopteri; order Salmoniformes; family Salmonidae; genus Oncorhynchus; species Oncorhynchus clarkii. Next base: position 35,526,963 of record NC_092172.1, on the reverse strand, counting down.
ATCCTGGTTGTCCTGTCTTTTAATGGGTTGGTTGGTCCTGGTTGTCCTGTCTGTTAATGGGATGGTTGGTCCTGGTTGTCCTGTCTGTTAATGGGATGGTTGGTCCTGGTTGTCCTGTCTGTTAATGGGTTGGTTGGTCCTGGTTGTCCTGTCTGTTAATGGGATGGTTGGTCCTGGTTGTCCTGTCTGTTAATGGGATGGTTGGTCCTGGTTGTCCTGTCTGTTAACGGGATGGTTGGTCCTGGTTGTCCTGTCTGTTAATGGGATGGTTGGTCCTGGTTGTCCTGTCTGTTAATGGGATGGTTGGTCCTGGTTTTCCTCCTGTCTGTTAATGGGTTGGTTGGTCCTGGTCAGTCCTGGTTGTCCTGTCTCTTAATGGGATGGATGGTCCTGGTTGTCCTGTCTGTTAATGGGATGGTTGGTCCTGGTTGTCCTGTCTGTTAATGGGGTGGTTGGTCCTGGTTGTCCTGTCTGTTATTGGGATGGTTGGTCCTGGTTGTCCTGTCTGTTAATGGGATGGTTGGTCCTGGTTGTCATCCTGTACGTTAATGGGATGGTTGGTCCTGGTTGTCCTGTCTGTTAATGGGATGGTTGGTCCTGGTTGTCATCCTGTACGTTAATGGGATGGTTGGTCCTGGTTGTCCAACTGTCTGTTAATGGGATGGTTGGTCCTGGTTGTCATCCTGTCTGTTAATGGGATGGTTGGTCCTGGTTGTCCTGTCTGTTAATGGGATGGTTGGTCCTGGTTGTCCTCCTGTCTGTTAATGGGTTGGTTGGTCCTGGTCAGTCCTGGTTGTCCTGTCTCTTAATGGGATGGATGGTCCTGGTTGTCCTGTCTGTTAATGGGATGGTTGGTCCTGGTTGTCCTGTCTGTTAATGGGGTGGTTGGTCCTGGTTGTCCTGTCTGTTAATGGGATGGTTGGTCCTGGTTGTCCTGTCTGTTAATGGGGTGGTTGGTTCTGGTTGTCCTGTCTGTTAATGGGATGGTTGGTCCTGGTTGTCCTCTCTGTTAATGGGATGGTTGGTCCAGGTTGTTCTCTCGTCTGTTAATGGGATGTTTGGTCCGGGTTGTCCACCTGTCTTTTAATGGGATGGTTGGTCCTGGTTGTCCTCCGGTCTGTTAATGGGATGGTTGGTCCTGGTTGTCCTGTCTGTTAATGGGATGGTTGGTCCTGGTTGTTCTCTCGTCTGTTAATGGGATGTTTGGTCCGGGTTGTCTACCTGTCTTTTAATGGGATGGTTGATCCTGGTTGTCCTGTCTTTTAATGGGTTGGTTGGTCCTGGTTGTCCTGTCTGTTAATGGGATGGTTGGTCCTGGTTGTCCTGTCTGTTAATGGGATGGTTGGTCCTGGTTGTCCTGTCTGTTAATGGGATGGTTGGTCCTGGTTGTCCTGTCTGTTAATGGGATGGTTGGTCCTGGTTGTCATCCTGTACGTTAATGGGATGGTTGGTCCTGGTTGTCCACCTGTCTGTTAATGGGATGGTTGGTCCTGGTTTTCCTGTCTGTTAATGGGATGGTTGGTCCTGGTTGTCCTGTCTGTTAATGGGATGGTTGGTCCTGGTTGTCCTGTCTGTTAATGGGATGGTTGGTCCTGGTTGTCCTGTCTGTTAATGGGTTGGTTGGTCCTGGTCAGTCCTGGTTGTCCTGTCTGTTAATGGGATGGTTGGTCCTGGTTGTCCTGTCTGTTAATGGGATGGTTGGTCCTGGTTGTCATCCTGTACGTTAATGGGATGGTTGGTCCTGGTTGTCCACCTGTCTGTTAATGGGATGGTTGGTCCTGGTTTTCCTGTCTGTTAATGGGATGGTTGGTCCTGGTTGTCCTGTCTGTTAATGGGATGGTTGGTCCTGGTTGTCCTGTCTGTTAATGGGATGGTTGGTCCTGGTTGTCCTGTCTGTTAATGGGTTGGTTGGTCCTGGTCAGTCCTGGTTGTCCTGTCTCTTAATGGGATGGATGGTCCTGGTTGTCCTGTCTGTTAATGGGATGGTTGGTCCTGGTTGTCCTGTCTGTTATTGGGATGGTTGGTCCTGGTTGTCCTGTTTGTTGATGGGATGGTTGGTCCTGGTTGTCATCTTGTACGTTAATGGGATGGTTGGTCCTGGTTGTCCACCTGTCTGTTAATGGGATGGTTGGTCCTGGTTTTCCTGTCTGTTAATGGGATGGTTGGTCCTGGTTGTCCTGTCTGTTAATGGGATGGTTGGTCCTGGTTGTCCTCCTGTCTGTTAATGGGTTGGTTGGTCCTGGTCAGTCCTGGTTGTCCTGTCTCTTAATGGGATGGATGGTCCTGGTTGTCCTGTCTGTTAATGGGGTGGTTGGTCCTGGTTGTCCTGTCTGTTATTGGGATGGTTGGTCCTGGTTGTCCTGTCTGTTAATGGGTTGGTTGGTCCTGGTTGTCATCCTGTACGTTAATGGGATGGTTGGTCCTGGTTGTCCTGTCTGTTAATGGGATGGTTGGTCCTGGTTGTCATCCTGTACGTTAATGGGATGGTTGGTCCTGGTTGTCCAACTGTCTGTTAACGGGATGGTTGGTCCTGGTTTTCCTGTCGGTTAATGGGATGGTTGGTCCTGGTTGTCCTGTCTGTTAATGGGGTGGTTGGTCCTGGTTGTGCTGTCTGTTAATGGGATGGTTGGTCCTGGTTGTCCTGTCTGTTAATGGGATGGTTGGTCCTGGTTGTCCTCCTGTCTGTTAATGGGTTGGTTGGTCCTGGTCAGTCCTGGTTGTCCTGTCTCTTAATGGGATGGATGGTCCTGGTTGTCCTGTCTGTTAATGGGATGGTTGGTCCTGGTTGTCCTGTCTGTTAATGGGGTGGTTGGTCCTGGTTGTCCTGTCTGTTAATGGGATGGTTGGTCCTGGTTGTCCTGTCTGTTAATGGGATGGTTGGTCCTGGTTGTCCTGTCTGTTAATGGGATGGTTGGTCCTGGTTGTCATCCTGTACGTTAATGGGATGGTTGGTCCTGGTTGTCCATCTGTCTGTTAATGGGATGGTTGGTCCTGGTTTTCCTGTCTGTTAATGGGATGGTTGGTCCTGGTTGTCCTGTCTGTTAATGGGATGGTTGGTCCTGGTTGTCCTGTCTGTTAATGGGATGGTTGGTCCTGGTTGTCCTGTCTGTTAATGGGTTGGTTGGTCTTGGTCAGTCCTGGTTGTCCTGTCTCTTAATGGGATGGATGGTCCTGGTTGTCCTGTTTGTTATTGGGATGGTTGGTCCTGGTTGTCCTGTCTGTTAATGGGGTGGTTGGTCCTGGTTGTCCACCTGTCTGTTAATGGGATGGTTGGTCCTGGTTGTCCTCCGGTCTGTTAATGGGATGGTTGATCCTGGTTGTCCTGTCTTTTAATGGGTTGGTTGGTCCTGGTTGTCCTGTCTGTTAATGGGATGGTTGGTCCTGGTTGTCCTGTCTGTTAATGGGATGGTTGGTCCTGGTTGTCCTGTCTGTTAACGGGATGGTTGGTCCTGGTTGTCCTGTCTGTTAATGGGATGGTTGGTCCTGGTTGTCCTGTCTGTTATTGGGATGGTTGGTCCTGGTTGTCCTGTTTGTTGATGGGATGGTTGGTCCTGGTTGTCATCTTGTACGTTAATGGGATGGTCGGTCCTGGTTTTCCTGTCTGTTAATGGGATGGTTTGTCCTGGTTGTCCTGTCTGTTAATGGGATGGTTGGTCCTGGTTGTCCTCCTGTCTGTTAATGGGTTGGTTGGTCCTGGTCAGTCCTGGTTGTCCTGTCTCTTAATGGGATGGATGGTCCTGGTTGTCCTGTCGTCTGTTAATGGGATGGTTGGTCCTGGTTGTCCTGTCTGTTAATGGGGTGGTTGGTCCTGGTTGTCCTGTCTGTTATTGGGATGGTTGGTCCTGGTTTTCCTGTCTGTTAATGGGATGGTTGGTCCTGGTTGTCATCCTGTACGTTAATGGGATGGTTGGTCCTGGTTGTCCTGTCTGTTAATTGGATGGTTGGTCCTGGTTGTCATCCTGTACGTTAATGGGATGGTTGGTCCTGGTTGTCCACCTGTCTGTTAATGGGATGGTTGGTCCTGGTTTTCCTGTCGGTTAATGGGATGGTTGGTCCTGGTTGTCCTGTCTGTTAATGGGGTGGTTGGTCCTGGTTGTGCTGTCTGTTAATGGGATGGTTGGTCCTGGTTGTCCTGTCTGTTAATGGGATGGTTGGTCCTGGTTGTCCTCCTGTCTGTTAATGGGTTGGTTGGTCCTGGTTGTCCTTTCTCTTAATGGGATGGATGGTCCTGGTTGTCCTGTCTGTTAATGGGATGGTTGGTCCTGGTTGTCCTGTCTGTTAATGGGGTGGTTGGTTCTGGTTGTCCTGTCTGTTAATGGGATGGTTGGTCCTGGTTGTCCTCTCTGTTCATGGGATGGTTGGTCCAGGTTGTTCTCGTGTCTGTTAATGGGATGGTTGGTCCTGGTTGTCCTGTCTGTTAATGGGATGGTTGGTCCTGGTTGTCCTGCCTGTTAATGGATTGGTTGGTCCTGGTTGTCCTCCGGTCTGTTAATGGGATGGTTGGTCCTGGTTTTCCTGTCTGTTAATGGGATGGTTGGTCCAGGTTGTTCTCTCGTCTGTTAATGGGATGGTTGGTCCTGGTTGTCCACCTGTCTTTTAATGGGATGGTTGGTCCTGGTTGTCCTCCGGTCTGTTAATGTGATGGTTGATCCTGGTTGTCCTGTCTTTTAATGGGTTGGTTGGTCCTGGTTGTCCCGTCTGTTAATGGGATGGTTGGTCCTGGTTGTCCTGTCTGTTAATGGGATGGTTGGTCCTGGTTGTCCTGTCTGTTAATGGGATGGTTGGTCCTGGTTGTCCTGTCTGTTAATGGGATGGTTGGTCCTGGTTGTCCTGTCTGTTAATGGGATGGTTGGTCCTGGTTGTCATCCTGTACGTTAATGGGATGGTTGGTCCTGGTTGTCCTCCTTTCTGTTAATGGGATGGTTGGTCCTGGTTTTCCTGTCTGTTAATTGGATGGTTGGTCCTGGTTGTCCTGTCTGTTAATGGGATGGTTGGTCCTGGTTGTCCTGTCTGTTAATGGGATGGTTGGTCCTGGTTGTCCTGTCTGTTAATGGGTTGGTTGGTCCTGGTCAGTCCTGGTTGTCCTGTCTGTTAATGGGATGGTTGGTCCTGGTTGTCCTGTCTGTTATTGGGATGGTTGGTCCTGGTTGTCCTGTTTGTTGATGGGATGGTTGGTCCTGGTTGTCATCTTGTACGTTAATGGGATGGTTGGTCCTGGTTGTCCACCTGTCTGTTAATGGGATGGTTGGTCCTGGTTTTCCTGTCTGTTAATGGGATGGTTGGTCCTGGTTGTCCTGTCTGTTAATGGGATGGTTGGTCCTGGTTGTCCTCCTGTCTGTTAATGGGTTGGTTGGTCCTGGTCAGTCCTGGTTGTCCTGTCTCTTAATGGGATGGATGGTCCTGGTTGTCCTGTCTGTTAATGGGATGGTTGGTCCTGGTTGTCATCTTGTACGTTAATGGGATGGTTGGTCCTGGTTGTCCTGTCTGTTATTGGGATGGTTGGTCCTGGTTGTCCTGTCTGTTAATGGGATGGTTGGTCCTGGTTGTCATCCTGTACGTTAATGGGATGGTTGGTCCTGGTTGTCCTGTCTGTTAATGGGATGGTTGGTCCTGGTTGTCATCCTGTACGTTAATGGGATGGTTGGTCCTGGTTGTCCAACTGTCTGTTAATGGGATGGTTGGTCCTGGTTTTCCTGTCGGTTAATGGGATGGTTGGTCCTGGTTGTCCTGTCTGTTAATGGGGTGGTTGGTCCTGGTTGTGCTGTCTGTTAATGGGATGGTTGGTCCTGGTTGTCCTGTCTGTTAATGGGATGGTTGGTCCTGGTTGTCCTCCTGTCTGTTAATGGGTTGGTTGGTCCTGGTCAGTCCTGGTTGTCCTGTCTCTTAATGGGATGGATGGTCCTGGTTGTCCTGTCTGTTAATGGGATGGTTGGTCCTGGTTGTCCTGTCTGTTAATGGGGTGGTTGGTTCTGGTTGTCCTGTCTGTTAATGGGATGGTTGGTCCTGGTTGTCCTCTCTGTTAATGGGATGGTTGGTCCAGGTTGTTCTCTCGTCTGTTAATGGGATGTTTGGTCCGGGTTGTCCACCTGTCTTTTAATGGGATGGTTGGTCCTGGTTGTCCTCCGGTCTGTTAATGTGATGGTTGATCCTGGTTGTCCTGTCTTTTAATGGGTTGGTTGGTCCTGGTTGTCCTGTCTGTTAATGGGATGGTTGGTCCTGGTTGTCCTGTCTGTTAATGGGATGGTTGGTCCTGGTTGTCCTGTCTGTTAATGGGATGGTTGGTCCTGGTTGTCCTGTCTGTTAATGGGATGGTTGGTCCTGGTTGTCATCCTGTACGTTAATGGGATGGTTGGTCCTGGTTTTCCTGTCTGTTAATGGGATGGTTGGTCCTGGTTGTCCTGTCTGTTAATGGGATGGTTGGTCCTGGTTGTCCGGTCTGTTAATGGGATGGTTGGTCCTGGTTGTCCTGTCTGTTAATGGGTTGGTTGGTCCTGGTCAGTCCTGGTTGTCCTGTCTGTTAATGGGATGGTTGGTCCTGGTTGTCCTGTCTGTTAATGGGATGGTTGGTCCTGGTTGTCATCCTGTACGTTAATGGGATGTTTGGTCCTGGTTGTCCACCTGTCTGTTAATGGGATGGTTGGTCCTGGTTTTCCTGTCTGTTAATGGGATGGTTGGTCCTGGTTGTCCTGTCTGTTAATGGGATGGTTGGTCCTGGTCAGTCCTGGTTGTCCTGTCTGTTAATGGGGTGGTTGGTCCTGGTTGTCCTGTCTGTTATCGGGATGGTTGGTCCTGGTTGTCCTGTCTGTTAATGGGTTGGTTGGTCCTGGTTGTCCGGTCTGTTAATGGGATGGTTGGTCCTGGTTGTCCTGTCTGTTAATGGGTTGGTTGGTCCTGGTCAGTCCTGGTTGTCCTGTCTGTTAATGGGATGGTTGGTCCTGGTTGTCCTGTCTGTTAATGGGATGGTTGGTCCTGGTTGTCATCCTGTACGTTAATGGGATGTTTGGTCCTGGTTGTCCACCTGTCTGTTAATGGGATGGTTGGTCCTGGTTTTCCTGTCTGTTAATGGGATGGTTGGTCCTGGTTGTCCTGTCTGTTAATGGGATGGTTGGTCCTGGTTGTCCTGTCTGTTAATGGGATGGTTGGTCCTGGTTGTCCTGTCTGTTAATGGGTTGGTTGGTCCTGGTCAGTCCTGGTTGTCCTGTCTCTTAATGGGATGGATGGTCCTGGTTGTCCTGTCTGTTAATGGGATGGTTGGTCCTGGTTGTCCTGTCTGTTATTGGGATGGTTGGTCCTGGTTGTCCTGTTTGTTGATGGGATGGTTGGTCCTGGTTGTCATCTTGTACGTTAATGGGATGGTTGGTCCTGGTTGTCCACCTGTCTGTTAATGGGATGGTTGGTCCTGGTTTTCCTGTCTTTTAATGGGATGGTTGGTCCTGGTTGTCCTGTCTGTTAATGGGATGGTTGGTCCTGGTTGTCCTCCTGTCTGTTAATGGGTTGGTTGGTCCTGGTCAGTCCTGGTTGTCCTGTCTCTTAATGGGATGGATGGTCCTGGTTGTCCTGTCTGTTAATTGGATGGTTGGTCCTGGTTGTCCTGTCTGTTAATGGGGTGGTTGGTCCTGGTTGTCCTGTCTGTTATCGGGATGGTTGGTCCTGGTTGTCCTGTTTGTTGATGGGATGGTTGGTCCTGGTTGTCATCTTGTACGTTAATGGGATGGTTGGTCCTGGTTGTCCACCTGTCTGTTAATGGGATGGTTGGTCCTGGTTTTCCTGTCTTTTAATGGGATGGTTGGTCCTGGTTGTCCTGTCTGTTAATGGGATGGTTGGTCCTGGTTGTCCTCCTGTCTGTTAATGGGTTGGTTGGTCCTGGTCAGTCCTGGTTGTCCTGTCTCTTAATGGGATGGATGGTCCTGGTTGTCCTGTCTGTTATTGGGATGGTTGGTCCTGGTTGTCCTGTCTGTTAATGGGATGGTTGGTCCTGGTTGTCATCCTGTACGTTAATGGGATGGTTGGTCCTGGTTGTCCTGTCTGTTAATGGGATGGTTGGTCCTGGTTGTCATCCTGTACGTTAATGGGATGGTTGGTCCTGGTTGTCCAACTGTCTGTTAATGGGATGGTTGGTCCTGGTTTTCCTGTCGGTTAATGGGATGGTTGGTCCTGGTTGTCCTGTCTGTTAATGGGGTGGTTGGTCCTGGTTGTGCTGTCTGTTAATGGGATGGTTGGTCCTGGTTGTCCTGTCTGTTAATGGGATGGTTGGTCCTGGTTGTCCTCCTGTCTGTTAATGGGTTGGTTGGTCCTGGTCAGTCCTGGTTGTCCTGTCTCTTAATGGGATGGATGGTCCTGGTTGTCCTGTCTGTTAATGGGATGGTTGGTCCTGGTTGTCCTGTCTGTTAATGGGGTGGTTGGTTCTGGTTGTCCTGTCTGTTAATGGGATGGTTGATCCTGGTTGTCCTCTCTGTTAATGGGATGGTTGGTCCAGGTTGTTCTCTCGTCTGTTAATGGGATGTTTGGTCCGGGTTGTCCACCTGTCTTTTAATGGGATGGTTGGTCCTGGTTGTCCTCCGGTCTGTTAATGTGATGGTTGATCCTGGTTGTCCTGTCTTTTAATGGGTTGGTTGGTCCTGGTTGTCCTGTCTGTTAATGGGATGGTTGGTCCTGGTTGTCCTGTCTGTTAATGGGATGGTTGGTCCTGGTTGTCCTGTCTGTTAATGGGATGGTTGGTCCTGGTTGTCCTGTCTGTTAATGGGATGGTTGGTCCTGGTTGTCATCCTGTACGTTAATGGGATGGTTGGTCCTGGTTGTCCAACTGTCTGTTAATGGGATGGTTGGTCCTGGTTTTCCTGTCTGTTAATGGGATGGTTGGTCCTGGTTGTCCTGTCTGTTAATGGGATGGTTGGTCCTGGTTGTCCGGTCTGTTAATGGGATGGTTGGTCCTGGTTGTCCTGTCTGTTAATGGGTTGGTTGGTCCTGGTCAGTCCTGGTTGTCCTGTCTGTTAATGGGATGGTTGGTCCTGGTTGTCCTGTCTGTTAATGGGATGGTTGGTCCTGGTTGTCATCCTGTACGTTAATGGGATGTTTGGTCCTGGTTGTCCACCTGTCTGTTAATGGGATGGTTGGTCCTGGTTTTCCTGTCTGTTAATGGGATGGTTGGTCCTGGTTGTCCTGTCTGTTAATGGGATGGTTGGTCCTGGTTGTCCTGTCTGTTAATGGGGTGGTTGGTCCTGGTTGTCCTGTCTGTTATCGGGATGGTTGGTCCTGGTTGTCCTGTCTGTTAATGGGTTGGTTGGTCCTGGTTGTCCGGTCTGTTAATGGGATGGTTGGTCCTGGTTGTCCTGTCTGTTAATGGGTTGGTTGGTCCTGGTCAGTCCTGGTTGTCCTGTCTGTTAATGGGATGGTTGGTCCTGGTTGTCCTGTCTGTTAATGGGATGGTTGGTCCTGTTTGTCATCCTGTACGTTAATGGGATGTTTGGTCCTGGTTGTCCACCTGTCTGTTAATGGGATGGTTGGTCCTGGTTTTCCTGTCTGTTAATGGGATGGTTGGTCCTGGTTGTCCTGTCTGTTAATGGGATGGTTGGTCCTGGTTGTCCTGTCTGTTAATGGGATGGTTGGTCCTGGTTGTCCTGTCTGTTAATGGGTTGGTTGGTCCTGGTCAGTCCTGGTTGTCCTGTCTCTTAATGGGATGGATGGTCCTGGTTGTCCTGTCTGTTAATGGGATGGTTGGTCCTGGTTGTCCTGTCTGTTATTGGGATGGTTGGTCCTGGTTGTCCTGTTTGTTGATGGGATGGTTGGTCCTGGTTGTCATCTTGTACGTTAATGGGATGGTTGGTCCTGGTTGTCCACCTGTCTGTTAATGGGATGGTTGGTCCTGGTTTTCCTGTCTTTTAATGGGATGGTTGGTCCTGGTTGTCCTGTCTGTTAATGGGATGGTTGGTCCTGGTTGTCCTCCTGTCTGTTAATGGGTTGGTTGGTCCTGGTCAGTCCTGGTTGTCCTGTCTCTTAATGGGATGGATGGTCCTGGTTGTCCTGTCTGTTAATTGGATGGTTGGTCCTGGTTGTCCTGCCTGTTAATGGGGTGGTTGGTCCTGGTTGTCCTGTCTGTTATCGGGATGGTTGGTCCTGGTTGTCCTGTTTGTTGATGGGATGGTTGGTCCTGGTTGTCATCTTGTACGTTAATGGGATGGTTGGTCCTGGTTGTCCACCTGTCTGTTAATGGGATGGTTGGTCCTGGTTTTCCTGTCTTTTAATGGGATGGTTGGTCCTGGTTGTCCTGTCTGTTAATGGGATGGTTGGTCCTGGTTGTCCTCCTGTCTGTTAATGGGTTGGTTGGTCCTGGTCAGTCCTGGTTGTCCTGTCTCTTAATGGGATGGATGGTCCTGGTTGTCCTGTCTGTTAATTGGATGGTTGGTCCTGGTTGTCCTGTCTGTTAATGGGGTGGTTGGTCCTGGTTGTCCTGTCTGTTATCGGGATGGTTGGTCCTGGTTGTCCTGTCTGTTAATGGGATGGTTGGTCCTGGTTGTCATCCTGTACGTTAATGGGATGGTTGGTCCTGGTTGTCCAACTGTCTGTTAATGGGATGGTTGGTCCTGGTTTTCCTGTCGGTTAATGGGATGGTTGGTCCTGGTTGTCCTGTCTGTTAATGGGGTGGTTGGTCCTGGTTGTCCTGTCTGTTAATGGGATGGTTGGTCCTGGTTGTCCTGTCTGTTAATGGGATGGTTGGTCCTGGTTGTCCTGTCTGTTAATGGGTTGGTTGGTCCTGGTCAGTCCTGGTTGTCCTGTCTCTTAATGGGATGGATGGTCCTGGTTGTCCTGTCTGTTAATGGGATGGTTGGTCCTGGTTGTCCTGTCTGTTATTGGGATGGTTGGTCCTGGTTGTCCTGTTTGTTGATGGGATGGTTGGTCCTGGTTGTCATCTTGTACGTTAATGGGATGGTTGGTCCTGGTTGTCCACCTGTCTGTTAATGGGATGGTTGGTCCTGGTTTTCCTGTCTTTTAATGGGATGGTTGGTCCTGGTTGTCCTGTCTGTTAATGGGATGGTTGGTCCTGGTTGTCCTCCTGTCTGTTAATGGGTTGGTTGGTCCTGGTCAGTCCTGGTTGTCCTGTCTCTTAATGGGATGGATGGTCCTGGTTGTCCTGTCTGTTAATTGGATGGTTGGTCCTGGTTGTCCTGCCTGTTAATGGGGTGGTTGGTCCTGGTTGTCCTGTCTGTTATCGGGATGGTTGGTCCTGGTTGTCCTGTTTGTTGATGGGATGGTTGGTCCTGGTTGTCATCTTGTACGTTAATGGGATGGTTGGTCCTGGTTGTCCACCTGTCTGTTAATGGGATGGTTGGTCCTGGTTTTCCTGTCTTTTAATGGGATGGTTGGTCCTGGTTGTCCTGTCTGTTAATGGGATGGTTGGTCCTGGTTGTCCTCCTGTCTGTTAATGGGTTGGTTGGTCCTGGTCAGTCCTGGTTGTCCTGTCTCTTAATGGGATGGATGGTCCTGGTTGTCCTGTCTGTTAATTGGATGGTTGGTCCTGGTTGTCCTGTCTGTTAATGGGGTGGTTGGTCCTGGTTGTCCTGTCTGTTATCGGGATGGTTGGTCCTGGTTGTCCTGTCTGTTAATGGGATGGTTGGTCCTGGTTGTCATCCTGTACGTTAATGGGATGGTTGGTCCTGGTTGTCCAACTGTCTGTTAATGGGATGGTTGGTCCTGGTTTTCCTGTCGGTTAATGGGATGGTTGGTCCTGGTTGTCCTGTCTGTTAATGGGGTGGTTGGTCCTGGTTGTGCTGTCTGTTAATGGGATGGTTGGTCCTGGTTGTCCTCCTGTCTGTTAATGGGTTGGTTGGTCCTGGTCAGTCCTGGTTGTCCTGTCTCTTAATGGGATGGATGGTCCTGGTTGTCCTGTCTGTTAATGGGGTGGTTGGTCCTGGTTGTCCTGTCTGTTATTGGGATGGTTGGTCCTGGTTGTCCTGTCTGTTAATGGGATGGTTGGTCCTGGTTGTCATCCTGTACGTTAATGGGATGGTTGGTCCTGGTTGTCCTGTCTGTTAATGGGATGGTTGGTCCTGGTTGTCATCCTGTACGTTAATGGGATGGTTGGTCCTGCTTGTCCACCTGTCTGTTAATGGGATGGTTGGTCCTGGTTTTCCTGTCGGTTAATGGGATGGTTGGTCCTGGTTGTCCTGTCTGTTAATGGGGTGGTTGGTCCTGGTTGTGCTTTCTGTTAATGGGATGGTTGGTCCTGGTTGTCCTGTCTGTTAATGGGATGGTTGGTCCTGGTTGTCCTCCTGTCTGTTAATGGGTTGGTTGGTCCTGGTTGTCCTTTCTCTTAATGGGATGGATGGTCCTGGTTGTCCTGTCTGTTAATGGGATGGTTGGTCCTGGTTGTCCTGTCTGTTAATGGGGTGGTTGGTTCTGGTTGTCCTGTCTGTTAATGGGATGGTTGGTCCTGGTTGTCCTCTCTGTTAATGGGATGGTTGGTCCAGGTTGTTCTCGTGTCTGTTAATGGGATGGTTGGTCCTGGTTGTCCTGTCTGTTAATGGGATGGTTGGTCCTGGTTGTCCTGCCTGTTAATGGATTGGTTGGTCCTGGTTGTCCTCCGGTCTGTTAATGGGATGGTTGGTCCTGGTTTTCCTGTCTGTTAATGGGATGGTTGGTACTGGTTGTCCTCCGGTCTGTTAATGGGATGGTTGGTCCTGGTTGTCCTGTCTGTTAATGGGATGGTTGGTCCTGGTTCTCCTGTCTGTTAATGGAATGGTTGGTCCTGGTTGTCCTGTCTGTTAATGGGATGGTTGGTCCTGGTTGTTCTCCTGTCTGTTAATGGGATGGTTGGTCCTGGTTGTCCACCTGTCTGTTAATGGGATGGTTGGTCCTGGTTGTCCTGTCTGTTAATGGGATGGTTGGTCCTGGTTGTCCTGTCTGTTAATGGGATGGTTGTCCCTGGTTGTCATCCTGTCTGTTTATGGGATGGTTGGTCCTGGTTTTCCTGTCTGTTAATGGGATGGTTGGTCCTGGTTGTCATCCTGTCTGTTAATGGGATGGTTGGTCCTGGTTTTCCTGTCTGTTAATGGGATGGTTGGTCCTGGTTGTCCTCCTGTCTGTTAATGGGTTGGTTGGTCCTGGTCAGTCCTGGTTGTCCTGTCTCTTAATGGGATGGATGGTCCTGGTTGTCCTGTCTGTTAATGGGATGGTTGGTCCTGGTTGTCCTGTCTGTTAATGGGGTGGTTGGTCCTGGTTGTCCTGTCTGTTAATGGGATGGTTGGTCCTGGTTGTCCTGTCTGTTAATGGGATGGTTGGTCCTGGTTGTCCTGTCTGTTAATGGGATGTTTGGTCCTGGTTGTCCTGTCTGTTAATGGGATGGTTGGTCCTGGTTTTCCTGTCTGTTAATGGGATGTTTGGTCCTGGTTGTCCTGTCTGTTAATGGGATGGATGGTCCTGGTTTTCCTGTCTGTTAATGGGATGTTTGGTCCTGGTTGTTCTCCTGTCTGTTAATGGGATGTTTGGTCCTGGTTGTCCTGTCTGTTAATGGGATGGTTGGTCCTGGTTGTCCTGTCTGTTAATGGGATGGTTGGTCCTGGTTGTTCTCCTGTCTGTTAATGGGATGTTTGGTCCTGGTTGTCCTGTCTGTTAATGGGATGGTTGGTCCTGGTTGTCCTCCTGTCTGTTAATGGGTTGGTTGGTCCTGGTTGTCCTTTCTCTTAATGGGATGGATGGTCCTGGTTGTCCTGTCTGTTAATGGGATGGTTGGTCCTGGTTGTTCTCCTGTCTGTTAATGGGATGTTTGGTCCTGGTTGTCCTCCTGTCTGTTAATGGGTTGGTTGGTCCTGGTTGTCCTTTCTCTTAATGGGATGGATGGTCCTGGTTGTCCTGTCTGTTAATGGGATGGTTGGTCCTGGTTGTTCTCCTGTCTGTTAATGGGATGTTTGGTCCTGGTTGTCCTGTCTGTTAATGGGATGTTTGGTCCTGGTTGTCCTGTCTGTTAATGGGATGGTTGGTCCTGGTTGTCCTGTCTGTTAATGGGATGTTTGGTCCTGGTTGTTTCTGCAGAGCTGCATATTTTTTACTAATTTATCTAATTGATTTATGACTCTGTAAATCAGACCTCTCTCTCTTTTTTAGTTCCTGAGCCAAAGGGACAGTAGAGGAGTAATGTGATAGCGACAAACCATAGACCAGGACTGTAAAAAATGCTCTGTTTTTAAGTATCTCTAATAGTTACTCTTTCACGTTTGTGAGTGCATGTGATTGTGTTCCCGCGCACGTGTACTTATGTGTGTGCATTATCGTTTGTGTTTGTATTCATGATTGTGTGCATTGTGTGTACTTGTGGACTCGTGTGAGTCTTACGACAGACAGTTGAAATCAAAAGCGTACCAAAGTGCAACGAGAACTGCATGGAGTGTAATGGAATGTCTAAACATTGTTTTCTCTGGGATGCCAAGCCCGAGGGACCCAGCAGGGCCTTGGTAACTACCTAACCCTGGGTTGCCAAGCCTGAGGGACCCAGAAGGGCCTTGGTAATTACCTAACCTTCGGATGCCAAGCCTGAGGGACCCATTAGGGCATTGGTAACTATCTAACCCTGGGATGCCAAGCCTGAGGGACCCAGTAGGGCCTTGGTAACTACCTAACCCTGTGATGCCAAGCCCGAGGGACTTAGCAAGGCCTTGGTAACTTCCTAACCCTGGGATGCCAAGCCTGAGGGACCCAGTAGGGCCTTGGTAACTGCCTAACCCTGGGATGCCAAGCCTGAGGGACCCAGTAGGGCCTTGGTAACTATCTAACCCTGGGATGCCAAGCCTGAGGGACCCAGTAGGGCCTTGGTAACTACCTAACCCTGGGATGCCAAGCATGAGGGACCAAGTAGGGCCTTGGTAACTCCCTAACCCTGGGATGCCAAGCCTGAGGGACTTAGCAAGGCCTTGGTAACTTCCTAACCCTGGGATGCCAAGCCTGAGGGACCCAGTAGGGCCTTGGTAACTACATAACCCTGGGATGCCAAGCCTGAGGGACTTAGCAAGGTCTTGGTAACTTCCTAACCCTGGGATGCCAAGCCTGAGGGACACAGTAGGGCCTTGGTAACTCCCTAACCCTGGGATGCCAAGCCTGAGGGACCCAGTAGGGCATTGGTAACATCCTACCCCTGGGATGCCAAGCCTGAGGACAGACCCAGATACAGACTTTCGAAGTAATGCTGTATATTGTAGCAACAGGGGCAGGCAAAGACCGGTCAAGGCAGGCAGGGGTGGAAAATCCAGGCTAAGGCAAAGGTACAGGACGGCAGGCAGGCTCAGGGTCAGGCAGAGAGGTCAGGCGGGCGGGCGGGTAGAGGGTCAGGCAGAGAGGTCAGGCGGGCGGGCGGGTAGAGGGTCAGGACAGGCAACGGTCAAAACCTGGGAGGACAAAGAGAGGCTGGGAAACGATAGGAGCTGACAGGAAAAAAAAAAGAACAAGACGAACCGACAACAAACAGACAGAGAACACGGGTATAAATACACCAGGGATAATAGGATAGGTGAAACAGATCAGGCCGTGACACACTTAGATCATTCATTTGATGATACATCAGTAGCAATACAAGGATATAACATCTATAGAAGAGACAGGAATGCTTATGGGGGAGGTGTTGCTGTATATTTTCAGAGCCATATCCCTGTAATGCTTAGAGAAGATCTTACTTCAAGTGTTCTTGAAGTCCTTTTCTTTTGGGGTGTTGCTGTAGTCCACCACGTGCTAACAGTCAGTATCTAAATAATACGTGTGAAATGCTTGATAGTGTATGTGATGTAAACAGGAGAGGTCTACTTTCTTGGTGAACTTGAATATTGACTAGTTTTCATCAAGCTGTCCCCTCAAGAGGAAGCTTCTCACTGTAACCAGTGTCTGTAATCTGGTTCAGGTTATTAATCAACCTACCAGGGTGTTTACAAACACTACAGGAACAAGATCATCCACATGTATTGATCCACATGTATTGATTTCAAGGTTTTACTGCTAACCTACAAAGCATTACATTACATGAAAACCAGTCAATATTCAGGTACCCAAGAAAGTAGGCAGGTTACCTTGCACTTGATACATTTATGAAATAGCGTCTTCCAATTATTGATAAACATGCACCTGTTAATAAACTGACTGTTAGGCTCCAAGAGTTGATGAGGAATTGAATAAACTGTCTGGTTGAGAGAGATGGGGCAAAAGGAGTGTCTAATAACTCTGCCAGGTCATCTGACTTAGTGCAAAATTGAGAAATGATGTGACTAAACTCAACAAAATGAAGAAGAAACTTTTATTATGAAGCCAAGATCTGCATCTGCATTGCTTGAGGACTTTGTGATATCTGGAGCTAGACGACAGTGTGATCACGCTCTCCGAAGCTGCTGTGATCAACACCTTTCAACAGGTTAACGTTCTCAAGGCCTCTGGGCCAGACGGATAACCAGGACGTGTGCTCAGAGCATGCGCAGACCAACTGGCAAGTGTCTTCACTGACATTTTCAAATCTCTCCCTGACTGAGTCTGTAATACCAACATGTATCAAGTAGACCACCATAGTCCCTGTGCCCAAGGAAGCGATGGTAACCTGCCTAAATGATTACCGCCCCCCTAGCACTCACGTCGGTAGCCATGAAGTGCATTGAAAGGCTGGACATGGTTCATATCAACACCATCATCCCGGGAAACCCTAGACCCACTCCAATTTGCATACCGCTCCAACAATTGCACTCCACATCGCCTTTTCCCACCTGGACAAAGGGAACACCGATGTGAGAATGCTATTCATTGACTACAGCTTAGCGTTCAACACCATAGTGCCCTCAAAGCTGATCACTAAGCTAAGGACCCTGGGACAAAATACCTCCCTCTGCAACTGGATCCTGGACCTCTTGACAGGCCGCCCCGCCCCGGTAAGGGTAGGCAGCAACACAACCGCCACGCTGATCCTCAACACAGGGGCCCCTAAGGGGTGCATTCTTAGTCCGCTCCTGTACTCCCTGTTCACCTACGACTGCATGGCCAGGCATGACTCCAACACCATCATTAAGTTTGCTGATGACACAACAGTGGTAGGGCCTGATCACCAACAACAATGAGACAGCCTATAGGGAGGAGGTCAGAGACCTGGCCGTGTGGTTCCAGGACAACAACCTCTCCCTCAATGTGAGTAAGACAAAGGAGCTGATCGTGGACTGCAAGTAAAGGATTGCCGATCAGGCCCCCCATTAACATCGACGGGGCTGTGGTGGAGCGGGTGGAGAGTTTCAAGTTCCTTGGTGTCCACATCACCAACGAACTCTTATGGTCCAAACACACCAAGACAGTCGTGAAGAGTTGAGGAACGACTGACTGCGATACTGCTTGTTTCTATTAGTAACATTAATGTGTCGGAAATGTCCTAGTTGTTTCCATAGTCAACTTACACACAGCACCGACACACACACACTAACCCCACCAGACAAGCCACCAGGGGTCTTTTCACAGTCCGACACACACACACACTAACCCCACCAGACATGCCACCAGGGGTCTTTACACAGCACCGACACACACACACTAACCCCACCAGACAAGCCACCAGGGGTCTTTACACAGCACCGACACACACACACTAACCCCACCAGACATGCCACCAGGGGTCTTTACACAGCAACGACACACACACACTAACCCCACCAGACATGCCTCCAGGGGTCTTTTCACAGCATCGACACACACACACACTAACCGCACCAGACAAGCCACCAGGGGTTTTTACACAGCACCGACACACACACACTAAGCCCACCAGACAAGCCACCAGGGGTCTTTTCACAGCACCGACACACACACACACACACTAACCCCACCAGACCTGCCACCAGGGGTCTTTTCACAGCATCGACACACACACACTAACCCCACCAGACAAGCCACCAGGGGTCTTTACACAGCACCGACACACACACACTAAGCCCACCAGACAAGCCACCAGGGGTCTTTTCACAGCACCGACACACACACACACACACTAACCCCACCAGACCTGCCACCAGGGGTCTTTTCACAGCATCGACACACACACACACTAACCCCACCAGACAAGCCACCAGTGGTATTTTCACAGCACCGACACACACACACACTAACCCCACCAGACATGCCACCAGGGGTCTTTTGATCCTTTTGATCCTGACGGCCAACGGAGATCCTGACGGCCAACGGAGATCCAGACGACTAACAGGGATCCTGACGGCTAACGAGGATCCTGACGGCCAACGGAGATCCTGACTGCCAATGGAGAACCTGACGGCCAACGGAGAACCTGACGGCCAACGGAGAACCTGACGGCCAACGGGGATCCTGACGGCCAACGGAGAACATGACGGCCAAAGGGGATCCTGATGGCCAACGGGGATCCTGACGGCCAACGGAGAATCTGGCGGCCAACGGAGAACCTGACGACTAACGAGGATCCTGACGGCCAACGGAGAACCTGACGGCCAACGGGGATCCTGACGGCCAACGGAGAACCTGACGGCCAACGGGGATCCTGACGACCAACGGGGATCCTGACGGCCAACGGGGATCCTGACGGCCAACGGGAATCCTGACGGCCAATGGGGATCCTGACGGCCAACGGGGATCCTGACGGCCAACGGGGATCCTGACGGCCAACGGAGAACCTGACGGCCAACGGAGAACCTGACGGCCAACAGGGATCCTGACGGCCAACGGAGAACATGACGGCCAAAGGGGATCCTGATGGCCAACGGGGATCCTGACGGCCAACGGAGAATCTGGCGGCCAACGGAGAACCTGACGACTAACGAGGATCCTGACGGCCAACGGAGAACCTGACGGCCAACGGGGATCCTGACGGCCAACGGAGAACCTGACGGCCAACGGGGATCCTGACGACCAACGGGGATCCTGACGGCCAACGGGGATCCTGACGGCCAACGGGAATCCTGACGGCCAATGGGGATCCTGACGGCCAACGGGGATCCTGACGGCCAACGGGGATCCTGACGGCCAACGGAGAACCTGACGGCCAACGGAGAACCTGACGGCCAACGGAGAACCTGACGGCCAACGGAGATCCTGACGGCCAACGGAGATCCTGACGGCCAACGGAGAACTTGACGGCTAACGGAGAACCTGATGGCCAACGGGGATCCTGACGGCCAACGGAGATCCTGATGGCCAACGGATAACCTGACGGCCAACGGAGATTCTGACGACTAATGGAGATCCTGACGGCCAACGGAGAACCTGATGGCCAACGGAGAACCTGACGGCCAACAGAGATTCTGACGACTAACAGGGATCCTAACAGCTAACGGGGATCGTAACAACTAACGGGGATCCTAACAACTAACGGAGATCCTAACAGCTAAAGGGGATCCTAACAGCTAACGGGGATCGTAACAGCTAACGGAGAACCTAAAGGCTAACAGGGATCCTAACAACTAATGGGGATCCTAAAGGCTAACGGGGATCCTAAAGGCTAACGGAGATCCTAACGGCTAATGGAGATCCTAACAACTAACGGAAATCCTGACGGCTAACGAAGATCCTGACGGCTAACGGGGATCCTGACGGCTAACGGGGATCCTGGCGGCTAACGGAGATCCTGATGGAAAACGGAAATCCTGACGGCTAACTGAGATCCTGACGGCTAACGGGGATCCTGACTGCTAACGGGGATCCTGACGGCTAACAGGGATCCTGACGGCTAACGGAGATCCTGACGGCCAACGGAGATCCTAATAAATTAAATATATGGTTTGGTTTACTGCTCTGGTTGATATGTTACATTTTCACTGGTACTGCTTCGTTTACTGCTCTGGTTGATATGCTTCATTATCACTGGGACTGCCTGGTTTACTGCTCTGGTTGATATGCTACATTATCACTGGGACTGCATGGTTTTCTGCTCTGGTTGATATGCTCCATTATCACTGGGACTGCCTGGTTTACTGCTCTGGTTGATATACTACATTATCACTGGGACTGCCTGGTTTAATGCTCTGGTTGATATGCTACATTATCACTGGGACTGCATGGTTTTCTGTTCTGGTTGATACGCTCCATTATCACTGGGACTGCCTGGTTTACTGCTCTGGTTGATATGCTACATTATCACTAGGACTGCCTGGTTTACTGCTCTGGTTGATATGTTACATTTTCACTGGTACTGCTTCGTTTACTGCTCTGGTTGATATGCTACATTATCACTGGGACTGCCTGGTTTACTGCTCTGGCTGATATGCTCCATTATCTCTGGGACTGCCTGGTTTACTGCTCTGGCTGATATGCTCCATTATCTCTGGGACTGCCTGGTTTACTGCTCTGGCTGATATGCTCCATTATCTCTGGGACTGCCTGGTTTACTGCTCTGGTTGATATGCTACATTATCACTGGGACTGCCTGGTTTACTGCTCTGGTTGATATTCTACATTATCACTGGGACTGCCTGATTTACTGCTCTGGGTGATACGCTCCATTATCACTGGGACTGCCTGGTTTACTGCTCTGGCTGATATGCTCCATTATCTCTGGGACTGCCTGGTTTACTGCTCTGGTTGATATGCTACATTATCTCTGGGACTGCCTGGTTTACTGCTCTGGCTGATATGCTACATTATCACTGGGACTGCCTGGTTTACTGCTCTGGTTGATATGCTCCATTATCTCTGGGACTGCCTGGTTTACTGCTCTGGTTGATATTCTACATTATCACTGGGACTGCCTGATTTACTGCTCTGGTTGATATGCTCCATTATCTCTGGGACTGCCTGGTTTACTGCTCTGGTTGATATGCTCCATTATCTCTGGGACTGCCTGGTTTACTTTTCTGGTTGATATTCTACATGATCACTGGGACTGCCTGATTTAATGCTCTGGGTGATACGCTCCATTATCTCTGGGACTGCCTGGTTTACTGCTCTGGCTGATATGCTCCATTATCTCTGGGACTGCCTGGTTTACTGCTCTGGTTGATATGCTACATTATCACTGGGACTGCCTGATTTACTGCTCTGGTTGATATGCTCCGTTATCACTGGGACTGCCTGGTTTACTGCTCTGGTTGATATGCTACATTATCACTGGGACTGCCTGGTTTACTGCTCTGGGTGATATTCTACATTATCACTGGGACTGCCTGGTTTACTGCTCTGGGTGATACGCTCCATTATCACTGGGACTGCCTGGTTTACTGCTCTGGCTGATATGCTCCATTATCACTGGGACTGCCCGGTTTACTGCTCTGGTACAGCAACATGGTCTCAGGGTAGTTCATATTATTGTGTACGTAAATCTTTGACACTGTAATTAGTGTGATACATTCTGTTACGTTGGCTTTTATTATGAATGGAATAATAGTAGTACAATATTATGCAAACGATATGACATATAGTATCATACGTCTTACGGAAATAACATACGAATTGGATGACATATGGCTTCTGAGGCCAGACTGGTTAGAGAAAGACATAGGTCTCCCAGCCCGGTAGAGAAAGACAGAGGTCTCCCAGCCCGGTAGAGAAAGACAGAGGTCTCCCAGCCCGGTAGAGAAAGACAGAGGTCTCCCAGCCCGGTAGAGAAAGACAGAGGTCTCCCAGCCCGGTAGAGAAAGACAGAGGTCTCCCAGCCCGGTAGAGAAAGACAGAGGTCTCCCAGCCCGGTAGAGAAAGACGGAGGTCTCCCAGTCCGGTAGAGAAAGACGGAGGTCTCCCAGCCCGGTAGAGAAAGACAGAGGTCTCCCAGCCCGGTAGAGTAAGACAGAGGTCTCCCAGCCCGGTAGAGTAAGACAGAGGTCTCCCAGCCCGGTAGAGAAATACAGAGGTCTCCCAGCCCGGTCAGCAGAGACCTCTGTCCCAGAGGTTCATTGCGTCACTCGGTCATAACATTTGTGGATCCTGTTTGCTGGGAGGTGACAGTGAATTTTCTTCAATTTCTCAGAGAGCAGGAAGAGATGAGAGAGAGTAGTTAAAGAGAAAGCAGAGGGGAAGTAGGCACTTGAGATGACAAGGATGGAATCTAGAGGGCTCTCCTTACCAGATGACCCTGGGGTGGGTGGGAGGGAGGGAGGGAGGGAGGGAGGGAGGGAGGGAGGGAGGGAGGGAGGGAGAGAGAGAGAGAGAGAGAGAGACAGAGAGAAAACGAGCTCTGCATCTTTCCTCCAGAACTGGCATCATGGCGTGACTCCAAGTCTCTTCTTCTTCTCTCCTCTCCTCCTCTTATCTCAGTACAGATTAGAACAACTAGATGTTTAGACATGAACATGCTGCTGGCCCTCAGGCCCAGACACATATCTACATAACTATGACCCTGGGTTAGTGTCCCAAACGGCACCCTAGCCTTACGGGGATCTGGTCTAAAGTAGTAGTGCACTACATAGGGAATAGGGTACTGTTTGGTACACGTCCCTGGTCTCCTCGTTAGTGAGAAGCTACATGTGTTGCTGACTGGCCCCACTGGCCTCACAGGCTGCTATTGTCCAGCACAAACACAACCTCTGTATTGGGGTAGGGAGACATAATACGCATTCCCAAAATGGCCCCCTATACACTGTATAGTGGTACTACTATAGACCAGAGCCCTATGCCCCCCTATTCTCTATATATAGTGCACTACTTTGGACAATAGTAGTGCACTAGGTAGGCAATAGGGTGCCATAGGCCTCTGGTCTAAAGTAATGTACTATATATATAGGGAATAGGGCTCTGATCTATAGTAGTGCACTATATAGGGGATAGGGCTCTGGTCTAAAGTAGTGCACTATATAGGGAATAGGGCTCTGGTCTAAAGTAGTGCACTATATAGGGAATAGGGCTCTGGTCTATAGTAGTACCACTATATAGGGAATAGGGCTCTGGTCTATAGTAGTACCACTATATAGGGAATAGGGCTCTGGTCTATAGTAGTACCACTATATAGGGAAAAGGACTCTGGTCTATAGTAGTACCACTATATAGGGAATAGGGCTCTGGTCTATAGTAGTACCACTATATAGGGGATAGGGCTCTGGTCTATAGTAGTACCACTATATAGGGAATAGGGCTCTGGTCTATAGTAGTACCACTATATAGGGAATAGGGCTCTGGTCTATAGTAGTACCACTATATAGGGGATAGGGCTCTGGTCTATAGTAGTACCACTATATAGGGAATAGGGCTCTGGTCTATAGTAGTAACACTATATAGGGAATAGGGCTCTGGTCTATAGTAGTACCACTATATAGGGGATAGGGCTCTGGTCTATAGTAGTACCACTATATAGGGGATAGGGCTCTGGTCTATAGTAGTACCACTATATAGGGAATAGGGCTCTGGTCTATAGTAGTACCACTATATAGGGAATAGGGCTCTGGTCTAAAGTAGTACCACTATATAGGGAATAGGGCTCTGGTCTATAGTAGTACTACTATATAGGGAATAGGGCTCTGGTCTATAGTAGTACCACTATATAGGGGATAGGGCTCTGGTCTATAGTTGTACCACTATATAGGGAATAGGGCTCTGGTCTATAGTAGTACCACTATATAGGGAATAGGG
This sequence comes from Oncorhynchus clarkii lewisi, assembly GCF_045791955.1. Taxonomy (NCBI): domain Eukaryota; kingdom Metazoa; phylum Chordata; class Actinopteri; order Salmoniformes; family Salmonidae; genus Oncorhynchus; species Oncorhynchus clarkii. The sequence continues at coordinate 35,503,443 of NC_092172.1, read as the reverse complement.
CTCTGGTCTATAGTAGTACCACTATATAGGGGATAGGGCTCTGGTCTATAGTAGTACCACTATATAGGGGATAGGGCTCTGGTCTATAGTAATACCACTATATAGGGAATAGGGCTCTGGTCTATAGTAGTACCACTATATAGGGAATAGGGCTCTGGTCTAAAGTAGTACCACTATATAGGGAATAGGGCTCTGGTCTATAGTAGTACCACTATATAGGGAATAGGGCTCTGGTCTATAGTAGTACCACTATATAGGGAATAGGGCTCTGGTATATAGTAGTACCACTATATAGGGAATAGGGCTCTGGTCTATAGTAGTACCACTATATAGGGAATAGGGCTCTGGTCTAAAGTAGTACCACTATATAGGGAATAGGGCTCTGGTCTATAGTAGTACCACTATATAGGGAATAGGGCTCTGGTCTATAGTAGTACCACTATATAGGGAATAGGACTCTGGTCTATAGTAGTACCACTATATAGGGAATAGGGCTCTGGTCTATAGTAGTACCACTATATAGGGGATAGGGCTCTGGTCTATAGTAGTACCACTATATAGGGGATAGGGAGCCAGTTGGGACGTAGCTAATCTAACATACGGAGAGCGAGAGTGAAGAGGTTAGGCAGGAGGGTAGAGGTCACTATGGGAATTGTTATCTTTCACCGTAGATTAGATCTTTGAACTTGGAACAACAACACCAACGCTAATCGCTAACAAGCCACAGAGGCTAACTGTACGTTTAGTTGGCCGTGGCGTAGCGCGGTTCTGGGCCCAGCGTGTCTTGCCAAGTTCACTTCTAAGGCATCAGAAGGCAGATAAGTGAGGGGGGGACACACACACCCAGACATTGAGAGGCAGCAGCTCCAAGTTAACTTCTAAGACATCAGAAGGCAGATAAGTGAGGGGACACACACACCCAGACATTGAGAGGCAGCAGCTCCAAATAACTTCATGCCTCCTCCTCAATTAATAGCTTCCAGTAACCTGAGATCCCACCAGGAACGTTTTTAAAATAAATAAACCTGACTTTATGGTAACTTTCGTAGCCGATTTAACAATGTGGGATAGAAAACCTGGAAGAAGAAACAACACCTGTGTTTATTTAGCTGTTATATCAGCGTTGTGATCTGCCGTGACAGACTATACCGGTTACATTGATGGCACAAGTAGTCTTGGTAGTTTTTCTAAGTAGCTGGCTTTGGTGAGAGAGTGAGAGAGACAGAGAGAGAAGAGAGAGAGAGGGGGAGAGAGAGAGAGAGAGAGAGAGAGAGAGAGAGAGGGAGAGAGAGAGATGATAGAGAGAGAGATGATAGAGAGACAGAGAGAGAGAGGGGATAGAGAGAGAGGGAGTGGGAGAGGGAGGGGGAGAGAGGGAGAGAGAGAGATGATAGAGAGAGAGATGATAGAGAGACAGAGAGAGAGAGAGGGAGAGAGAGAGAGTGAGTGGGAGAGGGAGGGGGAGAGAGAGAGGGAGAGAGAGAGAGAGCGAGAGAGATGATAGAGAGAGACAGAGAGACAGAGAGAGAGAGAGAGAGAGAGAGAGAGAGAGAGGGAGAGAGAGAGAGAGAGGGGGGGGGGGGGAGAGAGAGAGAGAGACAGAGAGAGAGAGAGAGAGAGAGAGAGAGAGAGAGAGAGAGAGAGAGAGAGAGAGAGAGAGAGAGAGAGAGAGAGGGGAGAGAGAGAGAGAGAGAGAGAGACAGAGAGAGAGAGAGAGAGAGAGAGAGAGAGACAGAGAGAGAGAGAGAGACACAGAGAGAGAGAGAGAGAGAGAGAGAGAGCGAGAGGATTAAATGTTTTCAGACAGCTGGGAACCTCTGTGTTTGGGAGCACAAAGACAGGACGACGTCTCTGTTGACCACAAATCACCCGCTATTTAGAACCACCCCAAAATACACCATAAAATAACTTTCCCCGACTCGAACCTCGGAGACAAACCTCCACTTTGGAGTCTTGCAGTGGGAAAACAAAAGCCTTCTTGTTTATTCTTCATACAAACACAGACATAAATGCTGTGGTAACCGTGTTTTAGTTAGTCCAGTTGTTCATCCAACAACAGCCCTGAGGAGATACTACGGATCCCAAACGGCACTCTATTCCCTACATTGTGCCTCCCCCCCCCGGGCCCTGACCAAAAGGAGTGCACTATATAGGGAATAGGGAATAAGGGTGCTGTTTGGGATGAAGGTACAGAGCAGAGGAGAGACATACTGTGGGATACTAGAGAAGAGGATGTTGATTTAGGCTTCTTCACTCATTTAGTCATCATTCAGCAGTCTTCAGTCAGCAGACATCAGTCAGCAGATTTCAGTCATCAGGTATCAGTCAGCAGGTATAGGTCAGCAGACATCAGTCAGCAGGTATCAGCCATCAGTCAGCAGGTATAAGTCAGTAGGTATCAGTCTGCAGTCAGCAGATATAGTCAGCAGGTATCATCAATTGTCAGCAGGTATCAGTCAGCAAATATCAGTCATCTGTCAGCAGGTGTCAGTCAGCAGTCATCATTCAGCAGTCATCAGTCAGCAGTCATCAGTCAGCAGTCATCAGTTACAGGTCACAGGTATCAATCAGCAGGTATCAGTCAGCAGGTATCAGTCATCAGTCATCAGGTATCAGTCAGCAGACATCAGTCAGCAGATATCAGTCAGCAGGTATCAGTCAGCAGACATCAGTCAGCAGACATCAGTCAGCAGGTATCAGCCATCAGTCATCGGTATACAGGTATCAGTCAGCAGGTATCTGTCAGCAGATATCAGTCATCAGTCATCAGTCAGCAGGTATCAGTCAGCAGGTATCAGTCAGCAGGTATCAGTCAGCAAGTATCTGTCATCGGTTATTAGTCAGCAGGTAACTGTCAGCAGGTATCAGTCATCAGGTATCAGTCAGCAGGTATCAGTCAGCAGGTATCAGTCAGCAGATATCAGTCAGCAGTCAGCAGGTATCAGTAAGCAGCCATCAGTCATCAGGTATCAGTCAGCAGTCATCAGGTATCAGTCAGCAGTCAGCAGTCATCAGTCATCAGTCAGCAGTAAGCAGTAAGCAGTCATCAGTCAGCAGTCATCAGGTATCAGTCAGCAGTCAGCAGTCATCAGTCATCAGTCATCAGTCAGCAGCAGTCATCAGTCAGCACTCATCAGTCATCAGTCAGCAGGTATCAGTCAGCAGTCAGCAGTCAGCAGCAGTCATCAATCAGCACTCATCAGTCATCAGTCAGCAGGTATCAGTCAGCAGTCATCAGTCAGCAGTCATCAGTCATCAGTCATCAGTCATCAGGTATCAGTCATCAGTCAGCAGTCATCAGTCATCAGTCAGCAGTCAGCAGTCATCAGGTATCAGTCATCAGTCATCAGTCAGCAGTCATCAGTCATCAGTCATCCGTAATCAGTCAACTGAAATGTGTGATCCGGTCTCAACAGTAGTTGTTACTAAACTATGTGATGCTGATCTATGGTTGATGTTGTGGTAAGACAGAGTGTGTATCTGATCTGAGAGTTTGGCATCAACGGAAGCAGCAGAGTGTCTTGTCTCATTCACGTCATGTGTTCTCTTGTTATCAGTAAACAGTGGAAATGTTGTTTCATTGTGACTGACCTGAAAAAAAGAGACAAGCAACAACAATGTCTCTCAGTCTTAATAATAATAATTAAAGTTTTTTGACGGGTGCTAATATTTATCCTATTTCACATTTGTTCATGTTCAAGTGTATTAATACGCATGAGTGAATTGTAAATGTGTTTTTGTCAGATCCCTTCTCCCCCTGACAAACCCTCGGAGAGTGTGGTCACGGCCAGGACCTATCACATCTCCCCCTGAGAAACTCTCGGAGAGTGTGGTCACGGCCAGGGTCTATCCCATCTCCCCCTGAGACACCCTCAGAGAGTGTGGTCACGGCCAGGGTCTCCATATCCCATCTCCCCCTGAGAAACCCTCAGAGAGTGTGGTCACGGCCAGGGTCTCCATATCCCATCTCCCCCTGAGAAACCCTCGGAGAGTGTGGTCACGGCCAGGACCTATCCCATCTCCCCCTGAGAAACCCCCGTAGAGTGTGGTCACGGCCAGGACCTATCGCATCTCCCCCTGAGAAACCCTCGGAGAGTGTGGTCACGGCCAGGACCTATCGCATCCCCCCCTGAGAAACCCTCGGAGAGTGTGGTCACGGCCAGGACCTATCCCATCTCCCCCTGAGAAACCCCTGTAGAGTGTGGTCACGGCCAGGACCTATCGCAACTCCCCCTGAGAAACCCTCGGAGAGTGTGGTCACGGCCAGGGTCTATCCCATCTCCCCTGGGACACCCTCGGAGAGTGTGGTCACGGCCAGGGTCTCCATATCCCATCTCCCCCTGAGAAACCCTAGGAGAGTGTGGTCACGGCCAGGGTCTCCATATCCCATCTCCCCCTGAGAAACCCTCGGAGAGTGTGGTCACGGCCAGGGTCTCCATATCCCATCTCCCCCTGAGAAACCCTTGGAGAGTGTGGTCACGGCCAGGGTCTCCATATCCCATCTCCCCCTGAGAAACCCCTGTAGAGTGTGGTCACGGCCAGGACCTATCGCATCTCCCCCTGAGAAACCCTCGGAGAGTGTGGTCACGGCCAGGACCTATCGCATCTCCCCCTGAGAAACTCTCGGAGAGTGTGGTCACGGCCAGGGTCTATCCCATCTCCCCCTGAGACACCCTCAGAGAGTGTGGTCACGGCCAGGGTCTCCATATCCCATCTCCCCCTGAGAAACCCTCAGAGAGTGTGGTCACGGCCAGGGTCTCCATATCCCATCTCCCCCTGAGAAACCCTCGGAGAGTGTGGTCACGGCCAGGACCTATCCCATCTCCCCCTGAGAAACCCCCATAGAGTGTGGTCACGGCCAGGACCTATCGCATCTCCCCCTGAGAAACCCTCGGAGAGTGTGGTCACGGCCAGGACCTATCGCATCTCCCCCTGAGAAACCCTCGGAGAGTGTGGTCACGAACAGGGTCTCCATATCCCATCTCCCCCTGAGAAACCCCCGTAGAGTGTGGTCACGGCCAGGACCTATCGCATCTCCCCCTGAGAAACCCTCGGAGAGTGTGGTCACGGCCAGGGTCTCCATATCCCATCTCCCCCTGAGAAACCCCCGTAGAGTGTGGTCACGGCCAGGACCTATCGCATCTCCCCCTGAGAAACCCTCGGAGAGTGTGGTCACGGCCAGGACCTATCGCATCTCCCCCTGAGAAACCCTCGGAGAGTGTGGTCACGGCCAGGGTCTATCCATTCTCCCCATGAGACACCCTCGGAGAGTGTGGTCACGGCCAGGACCTATCGCATCTCCCCCTGAGAAACCCTCGGAGAGTGTGGTCACGGCCAGGGTCTCCATATCCCATCTCCCCCTGAGAAACCCCCGTAGAGTGTGGTCACGGCCAGGACCTATCGCATCTCCCCCTGAGAAACCCTCGGAGAGTGTGGTCACGGCCAGGGTCTATCCCATCTCCCCCTGAGACACCCTAAGAGAGTGGGGTCACGGCCAGGGTCTATCCATTCTCCCCATGAGACACCCTCGGAGAGTGTGGTCACGGCCAGGGTCTATACCATCTCCCCATGAGACACCCTCGGAGAGTGTGGTCACGGCCAGGGTCTATCTAATCTCCCCCTGAGACACCCTCGGTTAGTGGGGTCACGGCCAGGGTCTATCCCATCTCCCCCTGAGACACATTCGGTTAGTGGGGTCACAGCCAGGGTCTATCCCATCTCCCCCTGAGACACCCTCGGTTAGTGGGGTCACAGCCAGGGTCTATCCCATCTCCCCCTGAGACACCCTCGGTTAGTGGGTTCACAGCCAGGGTCTATCCCATCTACCCCTGAGACACCTTCAGAGAGTGTGGTCAAGGCCAGGATCTATCCCATCTACCCCTGAGACACCCTAGGTTAGTGGGGTCACGGACAGGGTCTATCCCATCTCCCCCTGAGACACCCTCGGTTAGTGGGGTCACGGCCAGGGGCTATCCCATCTCCCCCTGAGACACCCTCAGAGAGTGGGGTCACGGACAGGGTCTATCCCATCTCCCCCTGAGACACCCTCAGAGAGTGGGGTCACGGACAGGGTCTATCCCATCTACCCCTGAGACACCTTCAGAGAGTGTGGTCAAGGCCAGGATCTATCCCATCTACCCCTGAGACACCCTCAGAGAGTGGGGTCATGGACAGGGTCTATCCCATCTCCCCCTGAGACACCCTCGGTTAGTGGGGTCACGGCCAGGGGCTATCCCATCTCCCCCTGAGACACCCTCAGAGAGTGGGGTCACGGCCAGGGTCTCCATATCCCATCTCCCCCTGAGATACCCTCGGAGAGTGTGGTCACGGCCAGGGTCTATCCCATCTCCATGAGACACACAAGGAGAGTGGGGTCACGGCCAGGGTCTATCCCATCTCCCCCTGAGAAACCCTCAGAGAGTGGGGTCACGGCCAGGGTCTCCATATCCCAACTCCTCCTGAGACAACCTGGGAGAGTGGGGTCACGGACAGGATCTATCCCATCTCCCCATGAGACACACAAGGAGAGTGGGGTCACGGCCAGGGTCTATCCCATCTCCCCCTGAGAAACCCTCAGAGAGTGGGTTCACGGCCAGGGTCTATCCCATCTCCATGAGACACCCTCAGAGAGTGGGGTCAAGGCCAGGGTCTATCCCATCTCCCCATGAGACACCCTCGGAGAGTGTGGTCACGGCCATGGTCTATCCCATCTCCCCCTGATACACCCTCAGAGAGTTTGGTCACGGCCAGGGTCTCCATATCCCATCTCCCCCTGAGATACCCTCGGAGAGTGTGGTCACGGCCAGGGTCTATCCCATCTCCATGAGACACCCTCAGAGAGTGGGGTCAAGGCCAGGGTCTATCCCATCTCCCCATGAGACACCATAAGAGAGTGTGGTCACGGCCAGGTTCTATCCCATCTCCCCATGAGACACCATAAGAGAGTGTGGTCACGGCCAGGGTCTATCCCATCTCCCCCTGAGACACCCTCAGAGAGTGTGGTCACGGCCAGGGTCTATCCATTCTCCCCATGAGACACCCTCGGAGAGTGTGGTCACGGACAGGGTCTATCCCATCTACCAATGAGACACCTTCGGTTAGTGGGGTCACGGCCAGGGTCTATCCCATCTCCCCCTGAGACACCCTCGGTTAGTGGGGTCACAGCCAGGGTCTATCCCATCTCCCCCTGAGACACCTTCAGAGAGTGTGGTCAAGGCCAGGATCTATCCCATCTACCCTGAGACACCCTCAGAGAGTGGGGTCACGGACAGGATCTATCCCATCTCCCCCTGAGACACCCTCAGAGAGTGGGGTCACGGCCAGGGTCTATCCATTCTCCCCATGAGACACCCTCGGTTAGTGGGGTCACGGAGAGGGTCTATCCCATCTCCCCATGAGACACCCTCGGAGAGTATGGTCACTGCCAGGGTCTATCCCATCTACCAATGAGACACCCTCGGTTAGTGGGGTCACGGCCAGGGTCTATCCCATCTCCCCCTGAGACACCCTCGGTTAGTGGGGTCACGGCCAGGGTCTATCTCATCTCTCCCTGAGACACCCTCGGTTAGTGGGGTCACAGCCAGGGTCTATCCCATCTCCCCATGAGACACCCTCGGAGAGTGTGGTCAAGGACAGGGTCTACATATCCCAACTCCTCCTGAGACACCCTGGGAGAGTGGGGTCACGGACAGGATCTATCCCATCTCCCCATGAGACACACAAGGAGAGTGGGGTCACGGCCAGGGTCTATCCCATCTCCCCCTGAGAAACCCTCAGAGAGTGGGGTCACGGCCAGGACCTATCCCATCTCCCCCTGAGACACCCTCAGAGAGTGGGGTCACGTCCAGGGTCTATCCCATCTCCCCCTGAGAAACCTTCGGAGAGTGTGGTCACGTCCAGGGTCTATCGCATCTCCCCCTGAGACACCCTCAGAGAGTGTGGTCATGGCCAGGGTCTCCATATCCCATCTCCCACTGAGATACCCTCGGAGAGTGTGGTCACGGCCAGGGTCTATCCCATCTCCATGAGACACCCACAGAGAGTGGGGTAACGGCCAGGGTCTCCATATCCCAACTCCTCCTGAGACACCCTCAGAGAGTGGGGTCACGGACAGGGTCTATCCCATCTCCCCCTGAGAGAACGTCGGTTAGTGGGGTCACAGCCAGGGTCTATCCCATCTCCCCCTGAGACACCTTCAGAGAGTGTGGTCAAGGCCAGGATCTATCCCATCTACCCCTGAGACACCCTCAGAGAGTGGGGTCACGGACAGGGTCTATCCCATCTCCCCCTGAGACACCCTCTGTTAGTGGGGTCACGGCCAGGGGCTATCCCATCTCCCCCTGAGACACCCTCGGTTAGTGGGGTCACGGCCAGGGGCTATCCCATCTCCCCCGAGACACCCTCGTTTAGTTGAGTCACAGCCAGGGTCTATCCCATCTCCCCCTGAGACACCCTGGGAGAGTGGGGTCAAGGCCAGGATCTATCCCATCTCCCCCTGAGACACCCTCAGAGAGTGTGGTCATGGACAGGGTCTCCATATCACAACTCCTCCTGAGACAACCTGGGAGAGTGGGGTCACGGACAGGATCTATCCCATCTCCCCATGAGACACACAAGGAGAGTGGGGTCACGGCCAGGGTCTATCCCATCACCCCCGTCAGAAACCCTCAGAGAGTGGGGTCACGGCCAGGACCTATCCCATCTCCCCCTGAGACACCCTCAGAGAGTTGGGTCACGGCCAGGGTCTCCATATCCCATCTCCCCCTGAGATACCCTCGGAGAGTGTGGTCACGGCCAGGGTCTATCCCATCTCCATGAGACACCCTCAGAGAGTGGGGTCAAGGCCAGGGTCTATCCCATCTCCCCATGAGACACCCTCGGAGAGTGTGGTCACGGCCATGGTCTATCCCATCTTCCCCTGAGACACCCTCAGAGAGTGTGGTCACGGCCAGGGTCTCCATATCCCATCTCCCCCTGAGATACCCTCGGAGAGTGTGGTCACGGCCAGGGTCTATCCCATCTCCATGAGACACCCTCAGAGAGTTGGGTCAAGGCCAGGGTCTATCCCATCTCCCCATGAGACACCCTCAGAGAGTGTGGTCACGGCCAGGGTCTATCCCATCTCCCCCTGAGACACCCTCAGAGAGTGTGGTCACGGCCAGGGTCTATCCATTCTCCCCATGAGACACCCTCGGAGAGTGTGGTCACGGACAAGGTCTATCCCATCTACCAATGAGACACTCTCGGTTAGTGAGGTCACGGCCAGGGTCTATCCCATATCCCCCTGAGAAACCCTCAGAGAGTGGGGTCACGGACAGGGTCTATCCCTACTCCTCCTGAGACACCCTCAGAGATTGGGGTCACGGACAGGGTCTATCCCATATTCCCCCCTGAGACACCCTCAGAGATTGGGGTCACGAACAGGGTCTATCCCATATTCCCCCCTGAGAGTGGGATTTTTAAATAATAATTTTTAAATAATATCAAAGCCAGTGAGGGCTATAGCAAGAAACAAAACGTTTTCTTGAATGGCTAACTAACTGAAAAGTGCTCCAGGAGACTGTGGCTGATGTTTTCTCTCACTACATCTCTATGGTAGACTGTGGCTGATGTTCTCTCTCCATACATCTCTATGGTAGACTGTGGCTGATGTTTTCTCCCTTCATCTCTATGGTAGACTGTGGCTGATGTTCTCTCCCTACATCTCTATGGTAGACCGTGGCTGATATTCTCTCCCTACATCTCTATGGTAGACTGTGGCTGATGTTCTCTCTCTACATCTCTATGGTAGACTGTGGCTGATGTTCTCTCCCTACATCTCTATGGTAGACTGTGGCTGATGTTCTCTCCCTACATCTCTATGGTAAACTGTGGCTGATGTTCTCTCGCTACATCTCTATGGTAGACTGTGGCTGATGTTCTCTCCCTACATCTCTATGGTAGACTGTGGCTGATGTTCTCTCCCTACATCTCCATGGTAGACCGTGGCTGATATTCTCTCCCTACATCTCTATGGTAGACTGTGGCTGATGTTATCTCGCTACATCTCTATGGTAGACTGTGGCTGATGTTTTCTCCCTACATCTCTATGGTAGACTGTGGCTGATGTTCTCTCCCTACATCTCTATGGTAGACTGTGGCTGATGTTCTCTCCCTACATCTCCATGGTAGACCGTGGCTGATATTCTCTCCCTACATCTCTATGGTAGACTGTGGCTGATGTTCTCTCCCTACATCTCTATGGTAGACTGTGGCTGATATTCTCTCCCTACATCTCTATGGTAGACTGTGGCTGATGTTTTCTCCCTACATCTCTATGGTAGACTGTGTTTGATGTTCTCTCCCTACATCTCTATGGTAGACTGTGGCTGATGTTCTCTCCCTACATCTCTATGGTAGACTGTGTTTGATGTTCTCTCTCCTTACATCTCTATGGTAAACTGTGGCTGATGTTCTCTCGCTACATCTCTATGGTAGACTGTGGCTGATGTTCTCTCCCTACATCTCTATGGTAGACTGTGGCTGATGTTCTCTCCCTACATCTCCATGGTAGACCGTGGCTGATATTCTCTCCCTACATCTCTATGGTAGACTGTGGCTGATGTTATCTCGCTACATCTCTATGGTAGACTGTGGCTGATGTTTTCTCCCTACATCTCTATGGTAGACTGTGGCTGATGTTCTCTCCCTACATCTCTATGGTAGACTGTGGCTGATGTTCTCTCCCTACATCTCCATGGTAGACCGTGGCTGATATTCTCTCCCTACATCTCTATGGTAGACTGTGGCTGATGTTCTCTCTCCCTACATCTCTATGGTAGACTGTGGCTGATGTTCTCTCCCTACATCTCTATGGTAGACTGTGGCTGATATTCTCTCCCTACATCTCTATGGTAGACTGTGGCTGATGTTTTCTCCCTACATCTCTATGGTAGACTGTGTTTGATGTTCTCTCCCTACATCTCTATGGTAGACTGTGGCTGATGTTCTCTCCCTACATCTCTATGGTAGACTGTGTTTGATGTTCTCTCTCCTTACATCTCTATGGTAGACTGTGGCTGATGTTTTCTCACTACATCTCTATGGTAGACTGTGGCTGATGTTTTCTCCCTACATCTCTATGGTAGACTGTGTTTGATGTTCTCTCCCTACATCTCTATGGTAGACTGTGGCTGATGTTCTCTCCCTACATCTCTATGGTAGACTGTGTTTGATGTTCTCTCTCCTTACATCTCTATGGTAGACTGTGGCTGATATTCTCTCCCTACATCTCTATGGTAGACTGTGGCTGATGTTTTCTCACTACATCTCTATGGTAGACTGTGGCTGATGTTCTCTCCCTACATCTCTATGGTAGACTGTGGCTGATGTTTTCTCACTACATCTCTATGGTAGACTGTGGCTAATGTTTTCTCACTACATCTCTATGGTAGACTGTGGCTGATGTTTTCTCACTACATCTCTATGGTAGACTGTGGCTCCCCAGATCAGCAGAGAATAAAGGTCTGTTAGAGTGATACTTGTCAATCTTTTTGTAGGTACATGGCAACAGTTGAACAAGATGAAGGAAATAGGGAACTGCACACTGCTCTTGATATTATCTTTAATAAGCTTACATATCGGCGTCACGGCCTTCGTCAGAGCCTTCGTCAGAGCTCATCAGAGCCTTCGTCAGAGCCTTCCAGAGCCTTCGTCAGAGCCTTCGTCAGAGCTCATCAGAGCCTTCGTCAGAGCCTTCGTCAGAGCCTTCGTCGGAGCCTTCGTCAGAGGTCATCAGAGCCTTCGTCAGAGCCTTCGTCGGAGCCTTCGTCAGAGCAGTGTGTTGTTTCCTTTTTTCTTCAGAGTGAAATATGTTAAAAATTAGTTTCCTCTTAAAACACAAACAACGTGTCAATTTGTACTTCACACTGCTCTTGATAGTATCTTTGATAAGATTATATATCGGCCTCAAGGCCTTCGTCGAAGCCTTCGTCGGAGCCCTCGTGAGAGCCTTCGTCGGAGCCTTCGTCAGAGCCCTCGTGAGAGCCTTCGTCGGAGCCTTCGTCAGAGCCCTCGTGAGAGCCTTCGTCAGAGCCCTCGTGAGAGCCTTCGTCAGAGCCCTCGTGAGAGCCTTCGTCAGAGCCCTCGTGAGAGACTTCGTCAGAACCCTCGTGAGAGCCTTCGTCGGAGCCTTCGTCAGAGTCCTCGTGAGAGCCTTCGTCAGAGCCCTCGTGAGAGCCTTCGTCAGAGCCTTCGTCAGAGCCTTCGTCAGAGCCCTCGTGAGAGCCTTCGTCAGAACCTTCGTCAGAGCCTTCATCAGAGACCTCGTGAGAGCCTTCGTCAGAGCCCTCTTGAGAGCCTTCGTCAGAGCCTTCGTCAGAGCCCTCGTGAGAGCCTTCGT
>NC_092172.1:35416064-35486064 GCF_045791955.1 Oncorhynchus clarkii lewisi | reverse complement strand
CAGTACTAACCCCATGATGAGACTGTATTTTACTGTAATATAGATACACCCACCAGTACTAACCCCATGATGGGACTGTATTTTACTGTAATATAACACCCACCAGAACTAACCCCATTATGAGACTGTATTTTACTGTAATATAGATACACCCACCAGAACTAACCCCATGATGAGACTGTATTTTACTGTAATATAGATACACCCACCAGAACTAACCCCATGATGGGGACTGTATTTTACTGTAATATAGATACACCCACCAGAACTAACCCATGATGGGACTGTATTTTACTGTAATATAGATACACCCACCAGACCTAACCCCATGATGGGACCATATTTTACTGTAATATAGATACACCCACCAGAACTAACCCCACGATGAGACTGTATTTTACTGTATTATAGATACACCCACCAGTACTAACCCCATGATGAGACTGTATTTTACTGTAATATAACACCCATCAGTACTAATCCCATGATGGGACTGTATTTTACTGTAATATAACACCCACCAGAACTAACCCCATTATGAGACTGTATTTTACTGTAATATAGATACACCCACCAGAACTAACCCCATGATGAGACTGTATTTTACTGTAATATAGATACACCCACCAGAACTAACCCCATGATGGGGACTGTATTTTACTGTAATATAGATACACCCACCAGAACTAACCCATGATGGGACTGTATTTTACTGTAATATAGATACACCCACCAGACCTAACCCCATGATGGGACCATATTTTACTGTAATATAGATACACCCACCAGAACTAACCCCACGATGAGACTGTATTTTACTGTATTATAGATACACCCACCAGTACTAACCCCATGATGAGACTGTATTTTACTGTAATATAACACCCATCAGTACTAATCCCATGATGGGACTGTATTTTACTGTAATATAGATACACCCACCAGTACTAACCCCATGATGAGACTGTATTTTACTGTAATATAGATACACCCACCAGTACTAACCCCATGATGAGACTGTATTTTACTGTAATATAGATACACCCACCAGTACTAACCCCATGATGAGACTGTATTTTACTGTAATATAGATACACCCACCAGAACTAACCCCATGATGGGACTGTATTTTACTGTAATATAGATACACCCACCAGAACTAACCCCATGATGGGACTGTATTTTACTGTGATATAACACCCACCAGAACTAACCCCATGATGGGACTGTATTTTACTGTAATATAGATACACCCACCAGTACTAACCCCATGATGGGACTGTATTTTACTGTAATATAACACCCACCAGAACTAACCCCATGATGAGACTGTATTTTACTGTAATATAGATACACCCACCAGAACTAACCCCATGATGGGGACTGTATTTTACTGTAATATAGATACACCCACCAGTACTAACCCCTTGATGGGACTGTATTTTACTGTAATATAGATACACCCACCAGAACTAACCCATGATGGGACTGTATTTTACTGTAATATAGATACACCCACCAGAACTAACCCCATGATGGGACCATATTTTACTGTAATATAGATACACCCACCAGAACTAACCCCACGATGAGACTGTATTTTACTGTATTATAGATACACCCACCAGTACTAACCCCATGATGAGACTGTATTTTACTGTAATATAACACCCATCAGTACTAATCCCATGATGGGACTGTATTTTACTGTAATATAGATACACCCACCAGTACTAACCCCATGATGAGACTGTATTTTACTGTAATATAGATACACCCACCAGAACTAACCCCTTGATGGGACTGTATTTTACTGTAATATAGACACACCCACCAGAACTAACCCCATAATGAGACTGTATTTTACTGTAATATAACACCCACCAGAACTAACCCCATGATGGGACTGTATTTTACTGTAATATAGATACACCCACCAGAACTAACCCCATGATGGGACTGTATTTTACTGTAATATAGACACACCCACCAGAACTAACCCCATGATGAGACTGTATTTTACTGTAATATAACACCCACCAGAACTAACCCCATAATGGGACTGTATTTTACTGTAATATAGACACACCCACCAGAACTAACCCCATGATGAGACTGTATTTTACTGTAATATAGATACACCCACCAGAACTAACCCCATAATGGGACTGTATTTTACTGTAATATAACACCCACCAGAACTAACCCCATAATGGGACTGTATTTTACTGTAATATAGATACACCCACCAGAACTAACCCCATGATGGGACTGTATTTTACTGTAATATAGATACACCCACCAGTACTAACCCCATGATGGGACTGTATTTTACTGTAATATAACACCCACCAGAACTAACCCCATGATGGGACTGTATTTTACTGTAATATAGATACACCCACCAGAACTAACCCCATGATGGGACTGTATTTTACTGTAATATAGATACACCCACCAGAACTAACCCCATGATGGGACTGTATTTTACTGTAATATAGATACACCCACCAGTACTAACCCCATGATGAGACTGTATTTTACTGTAATATAGATACACCCACCAGTACTAACCCCATGATGGGACTGTATTTTACTGTAATATAACACCCACCAGAACTAACCCCATTATGAGACTGTATTTTACTGTAATATAGATACACCCACCAGAACTAACCCCATGATGAGACTGTATTTTACTGTAATATAGATACACCCACCAGAACTAACCCCATGATGGGGACTGTATTTTACTGTAATATAGATACACCCACCAGAACTAACCCATGATGGGACTGTATTTTACTGTAATATAGATACACCCACCAGACCTAACCCCATGATGGGACCATATTTTACTGTAATATAGATACACCCACCAGAACTAACCCCACGATGAGACTGTATTTTACTGTATTATAGATACACCCACCAGTACTAACCCCATGATGAGACTGTATTTTACTGTAATATAACACCCATCAGTACTAATCCCATGATGGGACTGTATTTTACTGTAATATAACACCCACCAGAACTAACCCCATTATGAGACTGTATTTTACTGTAATATAGATACACCCACCAGAACTAACCCCATGATGAGACTGTATTTTACTGTAATATAGATACACCCACCAGAACTAACCCCATGATGGGGACTGTATTTTACTGTAATATAGATACACCCACCAGAACTAACCCATGATGGGACTGTATTTTACTGTAATATAGATACACCCACCAGACCTAACCCCATGATGGGACCATATTTTACTGTAATATAGATACACCCACCAGAACTAACCCCACGATGAGACTGTATTTTACTGTATTATAGATACACCCACCAGTACTAACCCCATGATGAGACTGTATTTTACTGTAATATAACACCCATCAGTACTAATCCCATGATGGGACTGTATTTTACTGTAATATAGATACACCCACCAGAACTAACCCCATGATGGGACTGTATTTTACTGTAATATAGATACACCCACCAGTACTAACCCCATGATGAGACTGTATTTTACTGTAATATAGATACACCCACCAGTACTAACCCCATGATGAGACTGTATTTTACTGTAATATAGATACACCCACCAGTACTAACCCCATGATGAGACTGTATTTTACTGTAATATAGATACACCCACCAGAACTAACCCCATGATGGGACTGTATTTTACTGTAATATAGATACACCCACCAGAACTAACCCCATGATGGGACTGTATTTTACTGTGATATAACACCCACCAGAACTAACCCCATGATGAGACTGTATTTTACTGTAATATAACACCCACCAGTACTAACCCCATGATGGGACTGTATTTTACTGTAATATAGATACACCCACCAGAACTAACCCCATGATTGGACTGTATTTTACTGTAATATAGATACACCCACCAGTACTAACCCCATGATGAGACTGTATTTTACTGTAATATAGATACACCCACCAGTACTAACCCCATGATGAGACTGTATTTTACTGTAATGCAGATACACCCACCAGTACTAACCCCATGATGGGACTGTATTTTACTGTAATATAGATACACCCACCAGAACTAACCCCATGATGGGACTGTATTTTACTGTAATATAGATACACCCACCAGAACTAACCCCATGATGGGACTGTATTTTACTGTGATATAACACCCACCAGAACTAACCCCATGATGGGACTGTATTTTACTGTAATATAGATACACCCACCAGTACTAACCCCATGATGGGACTGTATTTTACTGTAATATAACACCCACCAGAACTAACCCCATGATTGGACTGTATTTTACTGTAATATAGATACACCCACCAGTACTAACCCCATGATGAGACTGTATTTTACTGTAATATAGATACACCCACCAGTACTAACCCCATGATGAGACTGTATTTTACTGTAATATAGATACACCCACCAGAACTAACCCCATGATGGGACTGTATTTTACTGTAATATAACACCCACCAGAACTAACCCCATGATGGGACTGTATTTTACTGTAATATAGATACACCCACCAGTACAAACCCCATGATGGGACTGTATTTTACTGTAATATAGATACACCCACCAGAACTAACCCCATGATGGGACTGTATTTTACTGTAATATAGATACACCCACCAGAACTAACCCCATGATGGGACTGTATTTGACTGTAATATAGATACACCCACCAGAACTAACCCCATGATGAGACTGTATTTTACTGTAATATAACACCCACCAGTACTAACCCCATGATGGGACTGTATTTTACTGTAATATAGAAACACCCACCAGAACTAACCCCATGATGAGACTGTATTTTACTGTAATATAACACCCACCAGTACTAACCCCATGATGGGACTGTATTTTACTGTAATATAGATACACCCACCAGTACTAACCCCATGATGAGACTGTATTTTACTGTAATATAACACCCACCAGTACTAACCCCATGATGGGACTGTATTTTACTGTAATATAGATACCCCCACCAGTACTAACCCCATGATGAGACTGTATTTTACTGTAATATAGATACACCCACCAGAACTAACCCCATGATGGGACTGTATTTTACTGTAATATAGATACACCCACCAGAACTAACCCCATGATGGGACTGTATTTTACTGTGATATTACACCCACCAGAACTAACCCCATGATGGGACTGTATTTTACTGTAATATAGATACACCCACCAGTACTAACCCCATGATGGGACTGTATTTTACTGTAATATAACACCCACCAGAACTAACCCCATGATTGGACTGTATTTTACTGTAATATAGATACACCCACCAGTACTAACCCCATGATGAGACTGTATTTTACTGTAATATAGATACACCCACCAGTACTAACCCCATGATGAGACTGTATTTTACTGTAATATAGATACACCCACCAGAACTAACCCCATGATGGGACTGTATTTTACTGTAATATAACACCCACCAGAACTAACCCCATGATGGGACTGTATTTTACTGTAATATAGATACACCCACCAGTACTAACCCCATGATGGGACTGTATTTTACTGTAATATAGATACACCCACCAGAACTAACCCCATGATGGGACTGTATTTTACTGTAATATAGATACACCCACCAGAACTAACCCCATGATGGGACTGTATTTGACTGTAATATAGATACACCCACCAGAACTAACCCCATGATGAGACTGTATTTTACTGTAATATAACACCCACCAGTACTAACCCCATGATGGGACTGTATTTTACTGTAATATAGATACACCCACCAGAACTAACCCCAGGATGAGACTGTATTTTACTGTAATATAACACCCACCAGTACTAACCCCATGATGGGACTGTATTTTACTGTAATATAGATACACCCACCAGTACTAACCCCATGATGAGACTGTATTTTACTGTAATATAACACCCACCAGTACTAACCCCATGATGGGACTGTATTTTACTGTAATATAGATACACCCACCAGAACTAACCCCATGATGAGACTGTATTTTACTGTAATATAACACCCACCAGTACTAACCCCATGATGGGACTGTATTTTACTGTAATATAGATACACCCACCAGAAATAACCCCATGATGGGACTGTATTTTACTGTAATATAGATACACCCACCAGAACTAACCCCATGATGGGACTGTATTTTACTGTAATATAACACCCACCAGTACTAACCCCATGATGGGACTGTATTTTACTGTAATATAGATACACCCACCAGTACTAACCCCATGATGGGACTGTATTTTACTGTAATATAGATACACCCACCAGAACTAACCCCATGATGGGACTGTATTTTACTGTAATATAGATACACCCACCAGAACTAACCCCATGATGAGACTGTATTTTACTGTAATATAACACCCACCAGTACTAACCCCACGATGGGACTGTATTTTACTGTAATATAGATACACCCACCAGAACTAACCCCATGATGGGACTGTATTTTACTGTAATATAGATACACCCACCAGTACTAACCCCATGATGAGACTGTATTTTACTGTAATATAGATACACCCACCAGAACTAACCCCATGATGGGACTGTATTTTACTGTAATATAGATACACCCACCAGTACTGACCCCATGATGGGACTGTATTTTACTGTAATATAGATACACCCACCAGAACTAACCCCATGATGGGACTGTATTTTACTGTAATATAGATACACCCACCAGTACTAACCCCATGATGAGACTGTATTTTACTGTAATATAGATACACCCACCAGTACTAACCCCATGATGAGACTGTATTTTACTGTAATATAGATACACCCACCAGTACTAACCCCATGATGAGACTGTATTTTACTGTAATATAGATACACCCACCAGTACTAACCCCATGATGGGACTGTATTTTACTGTAATATAGATACACCCACCAGTACTAACCCCATGATGGGACTGTATTTTACTGTAATATAGATACACCCACCAGTACTAACCCCATGATGTATTTGACTGTAATCGTCCATTATTTATCTTACCAGTTTTGTGGAGGTGATAAACGGAATATGAAGTTATTCTCTATTCCCATGTGTGCTTAAGCAGGGAGGTCTAGATTTGCGTACTCTGTATTTCAGACCAAACCGCTGGGCCTGTCTTAGAATAACTCTTATGTTACATAAGCCCTATAATGAGAGATGGCATCTCAAGGGTTTTAAACAGCAAGCTATACCCAGTGCTGGGGGGAGTAGCAGCTAACCTACAAGTATGCAGCCCTGGTGCCAAGATAAAGCTGTGGTAATCGACCCAGGCCAATCAAATCCCCGGCGGCTGCCTCAGGTTGGGTGCGATGGCTGTCTGGTCCGTCGGTGCCTGTCTACACAACAGAACTACATCAGGAGTGACACCAGGTCTGTCTACACAACAGAACACCACATCAGGAGTGACACCAGGTCTGTCCACACCGCAGAACTACAACAGGAGTGACACCAGGTCTGTCTACACAACAGAACACTACATCAGGAGTGACACCAGGTCTGTCTACACAACAGAACACCACATCAGGAGTGACACCAGGTCTGTCCACACCGCAGAACTACAACAGGAGTGACACCAGGTCTGTCTACACAACAGAACACTACATCAGGAGTGACACCAGGTCTGTCTACACAACAGAACACCACATCAGGAGTGACACCAGGTCTGTCCACACAGCAGAACTACAACAGGAGTGACACCAGGTCTGTCTACACAACAGAACACCACATCAGAAGTGACACCAGGTCTGTCTACACAACAGAACACCACATCAGGAGTGACACCAGGTTTGTCTACACAACAGACCTACATCAGGAGTGACACCAGGTCTGTCTACACAGCAGAACACCACATCAGGAGTGACACCAGGTCTGTCTACACAGCAGAACTACATCAGGAGTGACACCAGGTCTGTCTACACAACAGAACTACATCAGGAGAGACACCAGGTCTGTCTACACAGCAGAACACTACAACAGGAGAGACACCAGGTCCGTCCGTCTACACAACAGAACTACATCAGGAGAGACACCAGGTCTGTCTACACCGCAGAACTACATCAGGAGTGACACCAGGTCTGTCTACACAACAGAACACTACAACAGGAGTGACATCGGGTATTAGTAGAAATACTAGTAGAAATGCATCCCAAATGGCACCATATTCCCTGTTAAGTACACTACTTTGGACCAGAGCCCACTGGAGGTTAGCTGCATAGAACTCTGGTCTAAAGTAGTGCACTAAATAGGGATTAGGTTGCCTTGTTGGAGGTAGACTAAGGGCCAGCGTTGCTCTGAGACCAGCGGCACCATCCCACTCAAACTAATGACATCAATTACAACGGATGAGCAGTGAGCCTCTGACTGACTGAGGAAAGAGGGACGGAGTGAGGGAGGAAAGAGGGATGGAGTGAGGGAGGAAAGAGAGGGACTGACTGAGGAAAGAGGGACTGAGTGAGGAAAGAGGGACAGAGTGAGGGAGGAAAGAGGGATGGAGTGAGGGAGGAAAGAGAGGGACTGACTGAGGAAAGAGGGACGGAGTGAGGAAAGAGGGACAGAGTGAGGGAGGAAAGAGAGGGACTGACTGAGGAAAGAGGGACGGAGTGAGGGAGGAAAGAGGGATGGAACGAGGGAGGAAAGAGGGATGGAGTGAGGGAGGAAAGAGAGGGACTGACTGAGGAAAGAGGGACGGAGTGAGGGAGGAAAGAGGGATGGAGTGAGGGAGGAAAGAGAGGGACTGACTGAGGAAAGAGGGACGGAGTGAGGGATGAAAGAGAGGGACTGACTGAGGAAAGAGGGACGGAGTGAGGGAGGAAAGAGAGGGACTGACTGAGGAAAGAGGGACGGAGTGAGGGAGGAAAGAGGGATGGAGTGAGGGAGGAAAGAGGGATGGAGTGAGGGAGGAAAGAGGGACGGAGTGAGGGAGGAAAGAGGAATGGAGTGAGGGATGAAAGAGAGGGACGGAGTGAGGGAGGAAAGAGAGGGACGGAGTGAGAGATGAAAGAGAGGGACTGACTGAGGAAAGAGGGATGGAGTGAGGGAGGAAAGAGAGGGACGGAGTGAGGGATGAAAGAGAGGGACTGACTGCGGAAAGAGGGATGGAGTGAGGGATGAAAGAGAGGGACTGACTGAGAAAAGAGGGACGGAGTGAGGGAGGAAAGAGAGGGACTGACTGAGGAAAGAGGGACAGAGTGAGGGAGGAAAGAGAGGGACTGACTGAGGAAAGAGGGACGGAGTGAGGGAGGAAACAGGGATGGAGTGAGGGAGGAAAGAGGGATGGGGTGAGGGAGGAAAGAGGGACAGAGTGAGGGAGGAAAGAGAGGGACTGACTGAGGAAAGAGGGACGGAGTGAGGGAGGAAAGAGGGACGGAGTGAGGGAGGAAAGAGGGACGGAGTGAGGGAGAAAAGAGGGACGGAGTGAGGGAGGAAAGAGGGACGGAGTGAGGGAGGAAAGAGGGACGGAGTGAGGGAGAAAAGAGGGACGGAGTGAGGGAGGAAAGAGGGATGGAGTGAGGGAGGAAAGAGGGATGGAGTGAGGGAAGAAAGAGGGACGGAGTGAGGGAGGAAAGAAGGATGGAGTGAGGAAAGAGGGACGGAGTGAGGAAAGAGGGACGGAATGAGGGACGAAAGAGAGGAACTCCCCGTCCAAAGTAAAGAAACCTTAGCCTCCCTCTCTCTGCGCTCTTTGAGCAGGGAGAGTAATTACAGTACGGAGCTGTAGCTAGCCGTGTAGCTGTGTAAGCTCATGCTCTGTCCGTAGCAAGCTGAGGGAAACAAAGCTTGAGGTGGTGGACAAACACGGCACGTTCCAGGGGTGTAATTGAGTTCGTATTTTCACTCTCACTCGGAGCATCAAGATAAACGAGAGCATATTTTTCCCATGTTCTCTTTTGGAAGTAGTTGTTCCCACGCTAGAATACAATCTGCCTATCCTGCCGGAACACGCTTGTGTTCTGGCACCTCTCTCTCGCTCTCTCTGTCTCTCTCTCTCTCTCTCTGTCTCTCTCTCTCTCTCTCCCTCTCTCTCTCTCTCTCTATCTCTCTCTCTCTCCCTCTCTCTATCTCTCTCTCTCTCCTCTTTCTCCCCAGTCTTGTCTCCCCATTCCTCTGTTTCACGTTTATGGATCACTCTGCCAAGAAACATTTTGCTTTCATCTCGTCTGACATAAAAAACAGCAGAGATTTATATGGTATTGGAAGCCGCTGTTGGATTCATTGTGTTTGGAGGAGCTGTAGGTTCTGATTGACAGAGGGGTGGATGGTTCTCTCAAAATGCTGTGTGATTGGACGAGGTTCTGATTGACAGAGGGGGGTGGACGGTCCTCTCAAAGTGCTGTGTGATTGGACGAGGTTCTGATTGACAGAGGGGTGCTGTATTATGTCATGTGGTCCACAGAGACCTCAGGCTGTTGACATGAAAACACCGAGCAGATCCAGTCAAACAGCCCTGCAGGTTCTGACTCTACCTGTTGTTCCAGGGCCATAAACAGAAAGATACCTCATAGCTAGGGGCATCTAGGGGCATCGGGGCAGCTAGGGGCATCTAGGGGCAGCTAGGGGCATCTAGGGGCAGCTAGGGGCATCGGGGCAGCTAGGGGCATCTAGGGGCAGCTAGGGGCAGCTAGGGGCATCGGGGCAGCTAGGGGCAGCTAGGGGCATCGGGGCAACTAGGGGCAGCTAGGGGCATCGGGGCAGCTAGGCGCAGCTAGGGGCATCGGGGCAGCTAGGGGTATCGGGGCAGCTAGGGGTATCGGGGCAGCTAGGGGCAGCTAGGGGTATCGGGGCAGCTAGGGGTATCGGGGCAGCTAGGGGTATCGGGGCAGCTAGGGGTATCGGGGCAGCTAGGGGCAGCTAGGGGCATCGGGGCAGCTAGGGGCATCGGGGCAGCTAGGAGTATCGGGGCAGCTTGGGGTATCGGGGCAGCTAGGGGTATCGGGGCAGCTAGGGGTATCGGGGCAGCTAGGGGTATCGGGGCAGGTAGGGGTATCGGGGCAGCTAGGGGCATCGGGGCATCTAGGGGCATCGGGGCAGCTAGGGGCATCGGGGCAGCTAGGGGTAGCTAGGGGCATCGGGGCAGCTAGGCGCAGCTAGGGGCATCGGGGCAGCTAGGGGTATCGGGGCAGCTAGGGGTATCGGGGCAGCTAGGGGTATCGGGGCAGCTAGGGGCAGCTAGGGGCATCGGGGCAGCTAGGGGTATCGGGGCAGCTAGGGGCATCGGGGCAGCTAGGGGCATCGGGGCAGCTAGGGGTATCGGGGCAGCTAGGGGTATCGGGGCAGCTAGGGGTATCGGGGCAGCTAGGGGTATCGGGGCAGCTAGGGGCATCGGGGCATCTAGGGGCATCGGGGCAGCTAGGGGCATCGGGGCAGCTAGGGGTAGCTAGGGGCATCGGGGCAGCTAGGCGCAGCTAGGGGCATCGGGGCAGCTAGGGGTATCGGGGCAGCTAGGGGTATCGGGGCAGCTAGGGGTATCGGGGCAGCTAGGGGCAGCTAGGGGCATCGGGGCAGCTAGGGGTATCGGGGCAGCTAGGGGCATCGGGGCAGCTAGGGGCATCGGGGCAGCTAGGGGCAGCTAGGGGCATCGGGGCAGCTAGGCGCAGCTAGGGGCATCGGGGCAGCTAGGGGTATCGGGGCAGCTAGGGGTATCGGGGCAGCTAGGGGCATCGGGGCAGCTAGGGGCATCGGGGCAGCTAGGGGTATCGGGGCAGCTAGGGGCATCGGGGCAGCTAGGGGCATCGGGGCAGCTAGGGGTATCCGGGCAGCTAGGGGTATCGGGGCAGCTAGGAGTATCGGGGCAGCTAGGGGTATCAGGGCAGCTAGGGGTATCGGGGCAGCTAGGGGTATCGGGGCAGCTAGGAGTATCGGGGCAGCTAGGGGTATCGGGGCAGCTAGGGGCAGCTAGGGGTATCGGGGCAGCTAGGGGTATCGGGGCAGCTAGGGGCAGCTAGGGGTATCGGGGCAGCTAGGGGTATCGGGGCAGCTAGGGGCAGCTAGGGGTATCGGGGCAGCTAGGGGTATCGGGGCAGCTAGGGACAGCTAGGGGCATCAGGGCAGCTAGAGGCATCTAGGGGCAGCTAGGGGCATCGGGGCAGCTAGGGGCATCTAGGGGCAGCTAGGGGCATCTAGGGGCAGCTAGGGGCAGCTAGGGGCATCGGGGCAGCTAGGGGCATAGGGGCATCGGGCAGCTAGGGGCATCGGGCAGCTAGGGGCATCGGGGCAGCTTGGGGCATCGGGCAGCTAGTGGCATCGGGGCATTTAAGGGCAGTGGGGCAGCTAGGGGCAGCTAGGGGCATCGGGCAGCTAGGGGCATCGGGGCAGATAAGGGCATCGGGCAGCTAGGGGCATCCGGGCAGCTAGTGGCAGCTAGGGGCATCGGGGCAGCTAGAAGCATCGGGGCAGCTAGGGGTATCGGGGCAGCTAGGGGCATCGGGGCAGCTAGGGGTATCGGGGCAGCTAGGGGTATCGGGGCAGCTAGAGGCAGCTAGGGGCATCGGGGCAGCTAGGGGCATCGGGGCAGCTAGGGGCAGCTAGGGGCATGGGGGCAGCTAGGGCATAGGGACAGCTAGGGACATCGGGGCAGCTAGGGGCAGCTAGGGGCATCGGGGCTGCTAGGGGCATCGGGGCAGCAAGGGGCATCAGGGCAGCTAGGGGCATCGGGGCAGCTAGGGGCAGCTAGGGGCATCAGGGCAGCTAACGGCATCGGGCAGCTAAGGGCAGCTAGGGGCATCGGGGCAGCAAGCGGCATAGGGCAGCTAAGGGCAGCTAGGGGCATCGGGGCTGCTAGGGGCATCGGGGCAGCTAGGGGCATCGGGCAGCTAGGGGCATCGGGCAGCTAGGGGCATCGGGGCAGCTAGGGGCATCGGGGTAGCTTGGGGCATCGGGGCAGCTAGGGGTATCGGGGCAGCTTGGGGCATCGGGCAGCTAGGGGCATCGGGGCATTTAAGGGCAGTGGGGCAGCTAGGGGCAGCTAGGGGCATCGGGCAGCTAGGGGCATCGGGGCAGCTAAGGGCATCGGGGCAGCTAGGGGCATCCGGGCAGCTAGTGGCAGCTAGGGGCATCGGGGCAGCTAGAAGCATCGGGGCAGCTAGGGGTATCGGGGCAGCTAGGGGTATCGGGGCAGCTAGGGGTATTGGGGCAGCTAGAGGCAGCTAGGGGCATCGGGGCAGCTAGGGGCATCGGGGCAGCTAGGGGCAGCTAGGGGCATCGGGGCAGCTAGGGCATCGGGGCAGCTAGGGGCATCGGGGCAGGTAGGGGCATATACACACACACAAGCACACACACACAAGCACACACACACACACACGACCTGCTGGTTACACACAGTATAATATGATGACTTGGTTCTGATCAGTCCTACTGGGACCATGGTCCTGATCTCAGTTTAATATGATGACTTGGTTCTGATCAGTCCTACTGGGACCATCGTCCTGATCTCAGTTTAATATGATGACTTGGTTCTGATCAGTCCTACTGGGACCATGGTCCTGATCTCAGTTTAATATGATGACTTGGTTCTGATCAGTCCTACTGGGACCATGGTCCTGATCTCAGTTTAATATGATGACTTGGTTCTGATCAGTTCTACTGGGACCATGGTCCTGATCTCAGTTTAATATGATGACTTGGTTCTGATCAGTCCTACTGGGACCATGGTCCTGATCTCAGTTTAATATGATGACTTGGTTCTGATCTGTCCTACTGGGACCATGGTCCTGATCTCAGTTTAATATGATGACTTGGTTCTGATCAGTCCTACTGGGACCATGGTCCTGATCTCAGTTTAATATGATGACTTGGTTCTGATCAGTCCTACTGGGACCATGGTCCTGATCTCAGTTTAATATGATGACTTGGTTCTGATCAGTCCTACTGGGACCATGGTCCTGATCTCAGTTTAATATGATGACTTGGTTCTGATCAGTTCTACTGGGACCATGGTCCTGATCTCAGTTTAATATGATGACTTGGTTCTGATCAGTCCTACTGGGACCATGGTCCTGATCTCAGTTTAATATGATGACTTGGTTCTGATCTGTCCTACTGGGACCATGGTCCTGATCTCAGTTTAATATGATGACTTGGTACTGATCCGTCCTACTGGGACCATGGTCCTGATCTCAGTTTAATATGATGACTTGGTTCTGATCAGTCCTACTGGGACCATGGTCCTGATCTCAGTTTAATATGATGACTTGGTTCTGATCAGTCCTACTGGGACCATGGTCCTGATCTCAGTTTAATATGATGACTTGGTTCTGATCAGTCCTACTGGGACCATGGTCCTGATCTCAGTTTAATATGATGACTTGGTTCTGATCAGTCCTACTGGGACCATGGTCCTGATCTCAGTTTAATATGATGACTTGGTTCTGATCAGTCCTACTGGGACCATGGTCCTGATCTCAGTTTAATATGATGACTTGGTTCTGATCAGTCCTACTGCGACCATGGTCCTGATCTCAGTTTAATATGATGACTTGGTACTGATCCGTCCTACTGGGACCATGGTCCTGATCTCAGTTTAATATGATGACTTGGTTCTGATCAGTCCTACTGGGACCATGGTCCTGATCTCAGTTTAATATGATGACTTGGTTCTGATCAGTCCTACTGGGACCATGGTCCTGATCTCAGTTTAATATGATGACTTGGTTCTGATCAGTCCTACCCAGCTGGTGCTGTTGTCATGGTCTTTTATCAGCTCATCTGATTTGAACTTCCCATGAAACACTACCTCTCTGAGTCTCAAAAGGCACCCTGTTCCCTATATACACGCCCCGTACTAAAGTAGTGCACTATATATAGGGAATAGGGCTCTGGTCTATATTAGTGCTCTATATAGGGAATAGGGCCCCGTACTAAAGTAGTGCACTA
The DNA here is from genome assembly GCF_045791955.1 of Oncorhynchus clarkii lewisi. Taxonomy (NCBI): domain Eukaryota; kingdom Metazoa; phylum Chordata; class Actinopteri; order Salmoniformes; family Salmonidae; genus Oncorhynchus; species Oncorhynchus clarkii. The sequence goes on along the minus strand of NC_092172.1, from coordinate 35,471,140 downwards.
TATATAGGGAATAGGGCTCTGGTCTATATTAGTGCTCTATATAGGGATTAGGGCCCCGTACTAAAGTAGTGCACTATATATAGGGAATAGGGCTCTGGTCTATAGTAGTACCACTATATAGGGAATAGGGCTCTGGTCTATAGTAGTACCACTATATATAGGGAATAGGGCTCTGGTCTATAGTAGTACCACTATATAGGGAATAGGGCTCTGGTCTATAGTAGTACCACTATATAGGGAGTAGGGCTCTGGTCTATAGTAGTACCACTATATAGGGAATAGGGCTCTGGTCTATAGTAGTACCACTATATAGGGAATAGGGCTCTGGTCTATAGTAGTACCACTATATAGGGAATAGGGCTCTGGTCTATAGTAGTACCACTATACAGGGAATAGGGCTCTGGTCTATAGTAGTACCACTATATAGGGAATAGGGCTCTGGTCTATAGTAGTACCACTATATAGGGAATAGGGCTCTGGTCTATAGTAGTACCACTATATAGGGAATAGGGCTCTGGTCTATAGTAGTACCACTATATAGGGAATAGGGCTCTGGTCTTTAGTAGTACCACTATATAGGGAATAGGGCTCTGGTCTATAGTAGTAACACTATATAGGGAATAGGGCTCTGGTCTATAGTAGTGCACTATATAGGGACTAGGGCCCGGACAAAAGTAGTGCACTATATAGGGAATAAGGCTCTGGTCTAAAGTAGTACCACTATATAGGGAATAAGGCTCTGGTTTATAGTAGTACCACTTTATAGGGCTCTGGTCTATAGTAGTACCACTATATAGGGAATAGGGTTCTGGTCTATAGTAGTACCACTATATAGAGGATAGGGCTCTGGTCTATAGTAGTACCACTATATGGGGAATAGGGTTCTGGTCTGTAGTAGTACCACTATATAGGGAATAGGGCTCTGGTCTATAGTAGTACCACTATATAGGGAATAGGGTGCCACTTGACACACAGCTCGTATCACTACTGGGTTGCCAAGCAGCAGCCTGTCTCATGAATTCTGCTGGCCCTGTTGACATTGTCTGTATTACATACAATATGCTTGCCTAGCTGGCTTGTCTCTGTTTTCCTAGCTGGCTTGTCTCTGTTTTCCTAGTTGGCCTGTCTCTGTTTGCCTTTCAGTTGTGTTTCTAGGAGCTAGACCTATCAGGGACCATCAGAGTGTTGTGTTTCTAGGAGCTAGACCTACCAGGGACCATCAGAGAGCTGTGTTTCAAGGAGCTAGACCAATCAGGGACCATCAGAGAGTTGTGTTTCTAGGAGCTAGACCTATCAGGGACCATCAGAGAGTTGTGTTTCTCTGAGCTAGACCTATCAGGGACCATCAGAGTGTTCCTAGGAGCTAGACCAATCAAGGACCATCAGAGTGTATATAGATACAATGTAGACTATACACATGATCGTGCTTCAGATAAACTGTATATACAGAAGTATGTGGACACTCCATCAAATTAGTGGATTCAGCTATTTCAGCCACATCCGTTGCTGACAGCTGTATAATATAGAGCACACAGTCATGCAATCTCCATAGACAAACACTGGCAGTAGAAGGGCCTTACTGAACAGCACAGTGACTTTCAACGTTGCACCATCATAGGATGCCATCTTTCCAACAAGTCAGTTTGTCAAATTTCTGCCCTGTTTGAGCTGCCCCCGGTCAACTGTAAGTCTTGCTATTGCTACTGCGAAGTGGAAATGTCTATGAGCAACAACTTCAGCCGTGAAGTGGTAGGCCACAGAAGCTCACAGAACGGGACCACCGGGTGCTGAAGCGAATAAAAATAGTCGGTCCTCGGTTTACAACACTCCACTACCGAGTTCCAAACTGCCTCTGTCCTCGGTTTACAACACTCCACTACCGAGTTCCAAACTGCCTCTGTCCTCGGTTTACAACACTCCACTACCGAGTTCCAGACTTCCTCTGTCCTCGGTTTACAACACTCACTACCGAGTTCCAAACTGCCTCTGTCCTCGGTTTACAACACTCACTACCGAGTTCCAAACTGCCTCTGTCCTCGGTTTACAACACTCACTACCGAGTTCCAAACTGCCTCTGTCCTCGGTTTACAACACTCACTACCGAGTTCCAAACTGCCTCTGTCCTCGGTTTACAACACTCCACTACCGAGTTCCAAACTGCCTCTGTCCTCGGTTTACAACACTCACTACCGAGTTCCAAACTGCCTCTTGAAGCAACGTCAGCACAATAACTGTTCGTCGTGAGCTTCATGAAATGGGTTTCCGTGGCCGAGCAGCCGCACACAAGCCTAAGATCACCATGTGCAATGCCAAGTGTCGGCTGGAGGGGTGTGAAGCTCCCCGCCATCCGACTCTGGAGCAGTGGAAATGACGAATCCCACATTATCATCTGGCAGTCCAACGGACAAATCTGGGTTTGGCAGATGCCAGGAGAACGCTACCTGCTACGCTACGCTACCTGCTCCTAAGCATAGTGCCGACTGTAAAGTTTGGTTGAGGAGGAATAATGATTTGGGGCTGTTTTTCATGGTTCGGGCCCCTTAGTTCCAGTGAAGGGAAATCTTCATGCTACAGCATTCAATTACATTCTGGACGGTTCTGTCCTTCGAACTTTGTGGCATCAGGTTGAGGAAGGCCCTTTCCTGTTTCAGAATGACAATGCCCAAAACGAGGTCCAAACAGAAGTGGTTTGTCAAGATTGGTGTGGCCTGCACAGAGCCCTGACCACAACCACATCGAACACCTTTGGGATGAATTGGAATGCCGACTGCGAGCCAGACCTAATCGCCCAACGTCAGTGCCCGACCTCACTAATGCTCGTGTCTGAATGCAAACAAATCCTCGCAGCAATGTTCTAAAATCTAGTGGAAAGCTTTCCCCCAGAAAGACTGGCTGATATAGCAGTGAAGGGGGTTACTGCAGTCAGTCCCTGTTAGCTTGTATTCTCTCTCTCTGTCTCTCTCTCTCTCTGTCTTACTCTCTATGTCTGTCTCTCTCTCTCTCTCTCTCTCTCTCTCTCTCTCTCTCTCTCTCTTCTCTCTCTCTCTCTCTCTCTCTCTCTATCTCGGTCTCTCTCTCTCTCTTTCTCTTCTCTCTCTCTCTCTCTCTCTCTCTCTTCTCTCTCTCTCTCTCTTCTCTCTCTCTCTCTCTCTCTCTCTCTCTCTCTCTCTCTCTTCTCTCTCTCTTTCTCTCTTCTCTCTCTCTCTCTCTCTCTCTCTCTCTCTCTCTATCTTGGTCTCTCTCTCTCTTTCTCTCTTCTCTCTCTCTCTCTTTCTCTCTTCTCTCTCTCTCTCTCTCTCTCTCACTCTCTCTCTCTCTCTCTCTCTCTCAATTCAATTCAATTCAAGGGCTTTATTGGCATGGGAAACATGTGTTAACATTGCCAAAGCAAGTGAGGTAGACAACATACAAAGTTAATATATAAAGTGAAAAACAACAAAAATTAACAGTAAACATTACACATACAGAGGTTTCAAAACTCTCTCTCTCTTCAATAAAAAAATCGACAAAGCAAGTGAAATATCCAAATCAAAAGTGAACAGCAGGTGTTTCCAGGTGTTTCCTGTTGGACATGCCTACATTATGACGTCCCGACAAAAGGTGACGGCTGAGCCAGCGTTGGTGGATAGAAGTCCTTTGTCTTCGTCCTGGCTTCGGCAGCGGGACCCCGGCCAAACGAAGCGCCGTGCCTATTGTCCAGTGTAACTTGAATCGGCTGCAAGAACTCCGAACCACCCAAAACCTCACGCGGTGCAGAAGAACAGAAACTATCAACAAATTATATATATATATATATATATATATTTTTTATATATAAGTAACGTAATATCCGTGTGATATCTGTTGTTTCGAGTGGGATGTGTATTTGTAGAGGTGATTTATAACGTACAACCCAGCTCTGCCGAGGTATGCTTCCCAAATGGCACCCTATTCCCTATGGGCCCCTTGGTCTAACGTAGTGCACTAATATAGAGAATAGGGTGTGAGTTTGGGACACACAGTCATGGATCATATTTTGCGGTGATACGAATGTGATCCCCCGGTGTTGCCAGTGTCTCTCGACCTCTCTCCGACCGTCGTCATGGAGACGGCAGACGTGCGGAGAGTGTTGACTAGATGACTCCAAACGTCCGGACACTTTTCCTGGTGTGGATATATTTCATGGGATTCCCAACAGAAGATAACATAATCTATCACACTAGCTCGAGTCAAGATGAGAAGTCACAAAATGAAGAGAAAAAAAAAAGACATTCCTCCGTTGGAATTTTAATTTTAAGAGCCTGATTCTGATTTGCAGTAAACACATCTAAAACAAAAAGTTTTGCGTAAATCATTCAACAATGTCAACGGGAGACGTTTGGCTAATATATTTACGGGAAATTGGTGAGGATTTCAAGTCAGAATACATCTCATGATCATAAATCTCTCGAACACATTCCTGTCATCAATTAATCAGTAGAAAACGTCTATGATGTCACTCGTCTCAGTCTCTGATTGGCTCATCCTGTGTGCCAGATCCTTGGGATTTGCCTACTATAGTCCTTGGATCTAGTCGGGACAGACTCAGGGAGAAGAGGGACAGAAGGAGGAGGACGCACACACACACACACACACACACACACACACACACACACACACACACACACACACACACACACACACACACACACACACACACACACACACACACAGGGGTGGAGGGGGGAGGGGGAGAGGGGGGGGTGGGGTGGAGGGGGTGTGTTTGTTGTTTTTGTTTTAACCTGCAGCTGTGTGATGATACAAACACCTGTGGTTTGAGTCTATGGTATTGGTCCTAAACACATCACACCTCTCTCTCTACTGCAGTCAGTCCCTGTTAGCTTGTATTCTCTCTCTCTCTCTCTCTCTCTCTCTCTCTCTCTCTCTCTCTCTCTCTCTCTCTCTCTCTCCCCCTTCCTCCCTCCCTCCCTCCCTCCATACTAACAACCCCTTAACCCTTCACTCTACATGCCCATCAACAGCAGCACCTCTTCCCTGGCTCTATTGGTGTACATCTTGAGTATTCTGAACAACAACAGGTCTGCACCTACAGAACAGTCTCTCTGCCCCTGTTTATACCTGTGGTCAACATCTGTCCCAACAGAACAGTCTCTCAGGCCCTGTTTATACCTGTGGTTAACATCTGTCCTTCGTCCTGATTTTGCCAGTTAGAAGATCTGATCAAAATAATTTCACAATGGGGTCTTCGAAATCACCCACACCTGTCAAAACATGTTAGAACCATCAGAATAGGACAACGTCAGGGCGAAGGACTCATGTTAGAACCATCAGAATAGGACAACGTCAGGGCGAAGGACTCATGTTAAAACCATCAGAATGAGGACAACGTCAGGGCGAAGGACTCATGTTAAAACCATCAGAATGAGGACAATGTCAGGGCGAAGGACTCATGTTAAAACCATCAGAATGAGGACAACGTCAAGACGAAGGACTCATGTTAGAACCATCAGAATGAGGACAATGTCAGGACGAAGGACTCATGTTAGAACCATCAGAATGAGGACAATGTCAAGACGAAGGACTCATGTTAAAACCATCAGAATGAGGACAACGTCAAGACGAAGGACTCATGTTAGAACCATCAGAATGAGGACAATGTCAGGACGAAGGACTCATGTTAGAACCATCAGAATGAGGACAGTGTCAGGGCGAAGGACTCATGTTAAAACCATCAGAATGAGGACAATGTCAGGACGAAGGACTCATGTTAGAACCATCAGAATGAGGACAATGTCAAGACGAAGGACTCATGTTAAAACCATCAGAATAGGACAACGTCAGGGCGAAGGACTCATGTTAGAACCATCAGAATGAGGACAACGTCAGGGCGAAGGACTCATGTTAGAACCATCAGAATGAGGACAACGTCAGGGCGAAGGACTCATGTTAGAACCATCAGAATGAGGACAACGTCAGGGCGAAGGACTCATGTTAAAACCATCAGAATAGGACAACGTCAGGGCGAAGGACTCATGTTAAAACCATCAGAATGAGGACAAGGTCAGGACGAAGGACTCATGTTAAAACCATCAGAATGAGGACAGTGTCAGGGCGAAGGACTCATGTTAAAACCAGCAGAATGAGGACAAGGTCAGGACGAAGGACTCATGTTAGAACCATCAGAATGAGGACAATGTCAGGACGAAGGACTCATGTTAGAACCATCAGAATGAGGACAATGTCAGGGCGAAGGACTCATGTTAAAACCATCAGAATGAGGACAATGTCAGGGCGAAGGACTCATGTTAAAACCATCAGAATGAGGACAAGGTCAGGGCGAAGGACTCATGTTAAAACCATCAGAATGAGGACAAGGTCAGGACGAAGGACTCATGTTAAAACCAGGAATAAACGTGGCTTCAGCGTTATTGTTATTGTGGCACCCTCAAACCACATAGTGGGAGGAGTCATGGTGCACGCTGTCTGACGGTCTTGAGGTTTAGAGGTGTGTGCCGACCTACCCAGTGAATCACAGGTGAGCAGACAAACAGAGATTAACCCAGGATAACAGAACAGTAATCTCTGCGTGTGTGTGTGTGTGTGTGTGTGTGTGTGTGTGTGTGTGTGTGTGTGTGTGTGTGTGTGTGTGCGTGCGTTTGTGTGTGTGATCAGACAGTAATCTGCCCTCTTTAAGGTCGAATCCCCTCCAGCGTTCCATAACTACAACCAATTAGCTGCTCTGAGGTTATAGAGGGAGGTATCGGCCTTGCTAGCAGTCTGAGGTTATAGAGGGAGGTAGCGGCCTTGCTAGCAGTCTGAGGTTATAGAGGGAGGTATCGGCCTTGCTAGCAGTCTGAGGTTATAGAGGGAGGTATCGGCCTTGCTAGCAGTCTGAGGTTATAGAGGGAGGTATCGGCCTTGCTAGCAGTCTGAGGTTATAGAGGGAGGTAGCGGCCTTGCTAGCAGTCTGAGGTTATAGAGGGAGGTATCGGCCTTGCTAGCAGTCTGAGGTTATAGAGGGAGGTATCGGCCTTGCTAGCAGTCTGAGGTTATAGAGGGAGGTATCGGCCTTGCTAGCAGTCTGAGGTTATAGAGGGAGGTATCGGCCTTGCTAGCAGTCTGAGGTTATAGAGGGAGGTAGCGGCCTTGCTAGCAGTCTGAGGTTATAGAGGGAGGTATCGGCCTTGCTAGCAGTCTGAGGTTATAGAGGGAGGTATCGGCCTTGCTAGCAGTCTGAGGTTATAGAGGGAGGTATCGGCCTTGCTAGCAGTCTGAGGTTATAGAGGGAGGTAGCGGCCTTGCTAGCAGTCTGAGGTTATAGAGGGAGGTATCGGCCTTGCTATCAATAGAATAGGTCAACTTCTCTACTATGTGGGATAGTAGATTGACAAAGGCTAGTGATGCTGCTGTTCGTTACTCGTCTTGTTGTCTGAGGAAATGTTCATGTGTTGATAATATGAATGACCATTATCTAAATGTGATAATATAATATACATTATCTAAATGTAATACTATAATATACATTATCTAAATGTAATAATATAAAATACGAGGTTCGAGGTCAGACAGATGTCTTGACGGATTAATGTAGGTATATGCTTTTTCCAAAGGGAGGTTCGAGGTCAGACAGATGTCTTGACGGATTAATGTAGGTATATGCTTTTTCCAACGGGAGGTTCGAGGTCAGACAGATGTCTTGACGGATTAATGTAGGTATATGCTTTTTCCAACGGGAGGTTCGAGGTCAGACAGATGTCTTGACGGATTAATGTATCTTTGTAAGTAACAGCTGGTGTATAATGAACTCTCGAGTTATTGGTTGACTGAGGTAGAGTATCTCATGATAAACTGTAGACCGTAACTATTTACCAAGAGAGTTTTTCATCTGTATTTTTCGTAGCTGTCTATATACCACCACAGACCGATGTTGGCACTAAAATCGCACTCAACGAGCTGTATTCCGCCACAAGCAAACAGGAAGCTGCTCTCCTAGTGGCCGGGGACTTTAATTTCAGGGAAACTTAAATCCGTTTTATCAAATTTCTATCAGCATGTTAAATGTGCAACCAAAGGGAAAAAGAACTCCACCTTTAAACCACCTTTATTCCACACACAGAGATGCATACAAAGCTCTCCCTCACCCTCCATTTGGCAAATCTGACCATCATTTTATCCTCCTGATTCCTGCTTACAAGCAAAAACTAAAGCAGGAAGCACCAGTGACTCAGTCTATAAAACAGTGGTCAGATGAAGCAGATACTAAACTACAGGACTGTTGTGCTATCAGACTGGAATATATTCCTCCCACCACATTGAGGAGTACACCACTCTCAGTCACTGGCTTCAACAATAAGTGCATCGACGACGTCATCCCCACAGTGACAGTACGTACATACCCCCAACCAGAAGCCATGGATTACAGGCAAAATCCGGCACTGCGCTAAAGGGTAGAGCGGCCCGCTTTCGAAGAGCGGAAAGCTTCTAAGAAAATCCCACTATGGCCTAACGAACCATCAAACAGGCAAAGAGTCAAAACAGGACTAAGGTCGAGTCGAACAACACCAGGCAACTTTTGTGGTCGGAGAGTAACTCGGCTGAGGGTGAATCAGCACTCCGACTGAAGTGAATAAGAGTTCCAGTGAAAATGTAATGCTGTGTAATATCTGTTTTCTGAGAAAAGGGGAACTCACGGGCCCTGAGGAAGACGCTGTAACCACACGCTGTAGTCACGACAACCCGGCACCAAGATCAGCTGGGCACAAAGACAACAGGGTTCTGAGATCAGACACCTACTGTAAGGTCTGAAGGTCACAGCATCAAACTGCTGTCATACACACCCACCCACCCACCTGCATGCACACACACACACACACACACACACACACACACACACACACACACACACACACACACACACACACACACACACACACACACACACACACACACACACACACACACACACACACACACACACACACACACACTCTCACACACACACACACACACACACACACACACACATTCCTAACCCAACCGATCTGTCATATCAGACAGGCTTCAACACAACTCAGGGTGCAGGAGGTTTTACCAGCAAAGTAAGACAAACAGAGAACCGTTCTGCCAGGTGAAGACGTAGGCTGTGTCCTCAGTGACATGCTGCTCCTTATGTAGTGGTGAAGACGTAGTCTGTGTCCTCAGTGACATGCTGCTCCTTATGTAGTGGTTCCCTGTTCCCTATGTAGTGGTGAAGAAGTAGTCTGTGTCCTCAAGGACATGCTGCTCCTTATGTAGTTCCCTATGTAGTGGTTCCCTGTTCACTATGTAGTGGTTCCCTGTTCCCTATGTAGTGGTCCCCTGTTCACTATGTAGTGGTGCCCTGTTCCCTATGTAGTGGTCCTCTGTTCCCTATGTAGTGGTTCCCTGTTAACTATGTAGTGGTTCACTGTTCCCTATGTAGTGGTCCCCTGTTCCCTATGTAGTGGTCCCCTGTTCCCTATGTAGTGGAGCCCTGTTCACTATGTAGTGGTCCCCTGTTCCCTATGTAGTGGTCCCCTGTTCCCTATGTAGTGGTCCCCTGTTCACTATGTAGTGGTCCCCTGTTCTCTATGTAGTGGTCCCCTGTTCCCTATGTAGTGGTCCCCTGTTCCCTATGTAGTGGTCCCCTGTTCCCTATGTAGTGGTCCCCTGTTCACTATGTAGTGGTGCCCTGTTCCCTATGTAGTGGTCCCCTGTTCACTATGTAGTCGTCCCCTGTTCACTATGTAGTGGTCCCCCTGTTCACTATGTAGTCGTCCCCTGTTCACTATGTAGTGGTCCCCTGTTCACTATGTAGTGGTCCCCTGTTCACCATGTAGTGGTGCCCTGTTCCCTATGTAGTGGTCCCCAAGTTCACTATGTAGTCGTCCCCTGTTCACTATGTAGTGGTCCCCTGTTCACTATGTAGTGGTCCCCTGTTCCCTATGTAGTGGTCCCCTGTTCACTATGTAGTGGTCCCCTGTTCCCTATGTAGTGGTCCCCTGTTCACTATGTAGTGGTCCCCTGTTCACTATGTAGTGGTCCCCTGTTCCCTATGTAGTGGTCCCCTGTTCACTATGTAGTGGTCCCCTGTTCACTATGTAGTCGTCCCCTGTTCACTATGTAGTGGTCCCCTGTTCACTATGTAGTGGTCCCCTGTTCACTATGTAGTGGTGCCCTGTTCCCTATGTAGTGGTCCCCTGTTCACTATGTAGTCGTCCCCTGTTCCCTATGTAGTGGTCCCCTGTTCCCTATGTAGTGGTCCCCTGTTCCCTATGTAGTGGTCCCCTGTTCCCTATGTAGTGGTCCCCTGTTCACTATGTAGTCGTCCCCTGTTCACTATGTAGTGGTCCCCCTGTTCACTATGTAGTGGTGCCCCTGTTCACTATGTAGTGGTCCCCTGTTCACTATGTAGTCGTCCCCTGTTCACTATGTAGTGGTCCCCCTGTTCACTATGTAGTGGTCCCGTGTTCCTTAAAACCAGACATGTTTTTATCTGTGAGTCTATCAGACAGCAGAGCTGTAGAGCACCATGGTTCAGGTGTGTCAATAGACAGGCTGGTTAGACTGGATCCTCAGACTAGCAGTCTAGACTCTACAGACGGAGGTATTAATGGTTAGAATGGATCCTCAGACTAGCAGTCTAGACTTTACAGATGGAGGTATTAATGCTCACTGGTATGATGTGTACATTACCCACAATTATCTACCGCTCATTAGACAGACAGCTGAAGATAACTCTGGTTACTCTCCCCAGTGTTTCAGTCTAAAGATAACTCTGGTTACTCTCCCCAGTGTTTCAGTCTAAAGATAACTCTGGTTACTCTCCCAGTGTTTCAGTCTAAAGATAACTCTGGTTACTCTCCCCAGTGTTTCAGTCTAAAGATAACTCTGGTTACTCTCCCCAGTGTTTCAGTCTAAAGACAACTCTGGTTACTCTCCCCTGTGTTTCAGTCTGAAGATAACTCTGGTTACTCTCCCAGTGTTTCAGTCTAAAGATAACTCTGGTTACTCTCCCCTGTGTTTCAGTCTAAAGATAACTCTGGTTACTCTCCCCTGTGTTTCAGTCTAAAGATAACTCTGGTTACTCTCCCCAGTGTTTCAGTCTAAAGATAACTCTGGTTACTCTCCCCTGTGTTTCAGTCTAAAGATAACTCTGGTTACTCTCCCAGTGTTTCAGTCTAAAGATAACTCTGGTTACTCTCCCCTGTGTTTCAGTCTAAAGATAACTCTGGTTACTCTCCCCTGTGTTTCAGTCTAAAGATAACTCTGGTTACTCTCCCCTATGTTTCAGTCTAAAGATAACTCTCTCCCTGATATACACTCTCTCTCTCTTCAAGGCCTGTCTCCTTTCTTTTTGTCTGACATCACTGTTGCTGGCCTATATATACAGTGTTGTAACAATGTACAAATGGTTAAAGGACACAAGGGAAAATAAATAAGCATAAATATGGGTTGTATTTACAATGGTGTTTGTTCTTCGCTGGTTGCCCTTTTCTCGTGGCAACAGGTCACATATCTTGCTGCTGTGATGGCACACTGTGGAATTTCACCCAGTAGATATGGGAGTTTATCAGAATTGGATTTGTTTTCTAATTCTTTGTGGGTCTGTGTTTAATCTGAGGGAAATATGTCTCTCTAATATGGTCATACATTGGGCAGGAGGTTAGGAAGTGCAGCTCAGTTTCCACCTCATTTTGTGGGCAGTGAGCACATAGCCTGTCTTCTCTTGAGAGCCATGTCTGCCTACGGTGGCCTTTCTCAATAGCAAGGCTATGCTCACTGAGTCTGTACATAGTCAAAGCTTTCCTTAAGTTTGGGTCAGTCACAGTGGTCAGGTATTCTGCCGCTGTGTACTCTCTGTGAAGGGCCAAATAGCATTCTAGTTTGCTCTGTTTTTTTGTTAATTCGTTCCAATGTGTCAAGTAATTATCTTTTTGTTTTCTCATGATTTGGTTGGGTCTAATTGTGCTGCTGTCCTGGGGCTCTGTGGGGTGTGTTTGTTTTTGTGAACAGAGCCACAGGACCAGCTTGCTTAGGGGACTCTTCTCCAGGTTCATCTCTCTGTAGGTGATGGCTTTGTTATGGAAGGTCTGGGAAGTCTCTCTCTCTCTCTCTCTCTCTCTCTCTCTGTCTCTCTCTCTCTCTCTCTCTCTCTCTCTCTTACTCTCTCTCTATCTGTGTCTCTCTCTCTGTCTCTGTCTCTCTCTCTCTCTCTCTCTCTCTCTCTCTCTCTTTCTCTCTCTCTCTCTCTCTGCTGTGTCAGATTTCAACTCTACTTACCCTCCACACTTCCTCATTTCTCTGTCACTCTCTCACTAATATTTATCAGGTTCCCTGTGAGTCTCCAGTGTCTAGGATGTATCTCTAGGATGTCTGTCTCTGAATGTCTATGTCTGTGTCTTTGTCTGTGTGTGTGTCAGTGTCTTTGTCTATGTCGATGTGTGTGTGTCTGTGTGTGTCTGTGTGTGTCTGTGTGTGTCTGTCTGTGTGTCTGTCTGTGTGTGTGTCTGTGTGTTTGTCTCTGTGTCTGTCTGTGTGTCTGTGTGTGTGTCTGTGTGTCTGTCTGTGTGTCTGTCTGTGTGTGTGTGTCTGTGTGTGTGTCTGTGTGCCTGTCTGTGTGTGTGTGTGTCTGTGTGTGTGTCTCTGTGTGTGTGTCTGTGTGTCTGTGTGTGTGTCTGTCTGTGTGTGTGTCTGTGTGTCTGTCTGTGTGTGTGTCTGTCTGTGTGTCTGTCTGTGTGTGTGTGTCTGTGTGTGTGTCTGTGTGTCTGTCTGTGTGTGTGTTTGTGTGTGTGTCTGTGTGTCTGTCTGTGTGTCTGTGTGTGTGTCTGTGTGTCTGTCTGTGTGTCTGTCTGTGTGTCTGTCTGTGTGTGTGTGTCTGTGTGTGTGTCTGTGTGCCTGTCTGTGTGTGTGTCTGTGTGTGTGTCTGTGTGTCTGTGTGCGTGTCTCTGTGTATGTGTCTGTGTGTCTGTGTGTGTGTCTGTCTGTGTGTGTGTCTGTGTGTCTGTCTGTGTGTGTGTCTGTCTGTGTGTCTTTAATTAAAGGGCATGGTGTCAAAGTGCATGGTGTCTACCTGAATTAAAGGGCATGGTGTCTACCTGAATTAAAGGGCATGGTGTCAAAGTGCATGGTGTCTACCTGAATTAAAGGGCATGGTGTCAAAGTGCATGGTGTCTACCTGAATTAAAGGGCATGGTGTCAAAGTGCATGGTGTCTACCTGAATTAAAGGGAATGGTGTCAAAGTGCATGGTGTCTACCTGAATTAAAGGGCATGGTGTCAAAGTGCATGGTGTCTACCTGAATTAAAGGGCCATGTCAAAGTGCATGGTTTCTACCTGAATTAAATGGCATGGTGTCAAAGTGCATGGTGTCTACCTGAATTAAAGGGCATGGTGTCAAAGTGCATGGTGTCTACCTGAATTAAAGGGCATGGTGTCAAAGTGCATGGTGTCTACCTGAATTAAAGGGCATGGTGTCAAAGTGCATGGTGTCTACCTGAATTAAAGGGCCATGTCAAAGTGCATGGTGTCTACCTGAATTAAAGGGCATGGTGTCTACCTGAATTAAAGGGCTTGGTGTCAAAGTGCATGGTGTCTACCTGAATTAAAGGGCATGGTGTCAAAGTGCATGGTGTCTACCTGAATTAAAGGGCATGGTGTCAAAGTGCATGGTGTCTACCTGAATTAAAGGGCATGGTGTCAAAGTGCATGGTGTCTACTTGAATTAAAGGGCATGGTGTCAAAGTGCATGGTGTCTACCTGAATTAAAGGGCCATGTCAAAGTGCATGGTGTCTACCTGAATTAAAGGGCATGGTGTCAAAGTGCATGGTGTCTACCTGAATTAAAGGGCATGGTGTCAAAGTGCATGGTGTCTACTTGAATTAAAGGGCATGGTGTCAAAGTGCATGGTGTCTACTTGAATTAAAGGGCATGGTGTCAAAGTGCATGGTGTCTACCTGAATTAAAGGGCCATGTCAAAGTGCATGGTGTCTACCTGAATTAAAGGGCCATGTCAAAGTGCATGGTGTCTACCTGAATTAAAGGGCATGGTGTCTTCCTGAATTAAAGGGCCATGGTGTCTACCTGAATTAAAGGGCCAAAAGCGGTGTCCTGATGTGGTTTATTGTTGTGGACTTAAAACATCCAAATGGTTTTTCTTTAAAACAGTTTTTTTTGAAAGATTTTGAAAGCGAAAACCTGAAAAAACAATAATCTGAAACCTGAAAAAACAAAACAGAGAAAAAATAATTTGTCATAACAGAAAACAGATTTTATAGGGCCCTAACTATTTAGAAAACTAATATTTCACAAATGACTTTGTAATTTCAATGACATGTATTTACAAGGTTATATATTAACGTGTTAGTTTTTATAATGAACTAGAGTCTTAGTTTTATAATGAACTAGAGTCTTTCCAGGGTTATATATTAACGTGTTAGTTTATATAATGAACTAGAGTCTTTCCAGGGTTATATATTAACGTGTTAGTTTTATATAATGGACTAGAGTCTTAGTTTTATAATGAACTAGAGTCTTTCCAGGGTTATATATTAACGTCTTAGTTTTATATAATGAACTAGAGTCTTAGTTTTATAATGAACTAGAGTCTTTCCAGGGTTATATATTAACGTGTTAGTTTATATAATGGACTAGAGTCTTAGTTTTATAATGAACTAGAGTCTTTCCAGGGTTATATATTAACGTGTTAGTTTATATAATGAACTAGAGTCTTTCCAGGGTTATATATTAACGTGTTAGTTTTATATAATGGACTAGAGTCTTAGTTTTATAATGAACTAGAGTCTTTCCAGGGTTATATATTAACGTCTTAGTTTTATATAATGAACTAGAGTCTTAGTTTTATAATGAACTAGAGTCTTTCCAGGGTTATATATTAACGTGTTAGTTTATATAATGGACTAGAGTCTTAGTTTTATAATGAACTAGAGTCTTTCCAGGGTTATATATTAACGTCTTAGTTTTATATAATGAACTAGAGTCTTTCCAGGGTTATATATTAACGTGTTAGTTTTTGTAATGAACTAGAGTCTTTCCAGGGTTATATATTAACGTCTTAGTTTTTATAATGAACTAGAGTCTTTCCAGGGTTATATATTAACGTGTTAGTTTATATAATGAACTAGAGTCTTTCCAGGGTTATATATTAACATGTTAGTTTTATATAATGGACTAGAGTCTTAGTTTTATAATGAACTAGAGTCTTTCCAGGGTTATATATTAACGTCTTAGTTTTATATAATGGACTAGAGTCTTAGTTTTATAATGAACTAGAGTCTTTCCAGGGTTATATATTAACGTGTTAGTTTATATAATGGACTAGAGTCTTAGTTTTATAATGAACTAGAGTCTTTCCAGGGTTATATATTAACGTCTTAGTTTTATATAATGAACTAGAGTCTTTCCAGGGTTATATATTAACGTCTTAGTTTTATATAATGAACTAGAGTCTTTCCAGGGTTATATATTAACGTGTTAGTTTTTATAATGAACTAGAGTCTTTCCAGGGTTATATATTAACGTCTTAGTTTTTATAATGAACTAGAGTCTTTCCAGGGTTATATATTAACGTGTTAGTTTATATAATGAACTAGAGTCTTTCCAGGGTTATATATTAACGTGTTAGTTTTATATAATGGACTAGAGTCTTAGTTTTATAATGAACTAGAGTCTTTCCAGGGTTATATATTAACGTCTTAGTTTTATATAATGAACTAGAGTCTTAGTTTTATAATGAACTAGAGTCTTTCCAGGGTTATATATTAACGTGTTAGTTTATATAATGGACTAGAGTCTTAGTTTTATAATGAACTAGAGTCTTTCCAGGGTTATATATTAACGTCTTAGTTTTATATAATGAACTAGAGTCTTTCCAGGGTTATATATTAACGTCTTAGTTTTATATAATGAACTAGAGTCTTTCCAGGGTTATATATTAACGTCTTAGTTTTATATAATGAACTAGAGTCTTTCCAGGGTTATATATTAACGTGTTAGTTTTTATAATGAACTAGAGTCTTTCCAGGGTTATATATTAACGTCTTAGTTTTATAATGAACTAGAGTCTTTCCAGGGTTATATATTAACGTGTTAGTTTTATAATGAACTAGAGTCTTTCCAGGGTTATATATTAACGTCTTAGTTTTATATAATGAACTAGAGTCTTTACAGGGTTATATATTAACGTCTTCGTTTTTATAATGAACCAGAGTCTTAGTTTCTATAATGAACTAGTCTTTACAGGGTTATATATTAGTTGCTAGAGCACAACATGCCTTTCAGAAGTAGATAGAACTCATACAGGTACAACAGAGGCTGAATCTCAACTTATAATTACAAATATCAATTTGATAGTGCTCCTAAAATGTCATGTGGTGCTCCTAAAATGTAATGTGGTGCTCCTAAAATGTCATGTGGTGCTCCTAAAATGTCATGTGGTGCTCCTAACTGTTTCTAAGTTGGGAGCACCAGTGCTACTGATGTAAAATGTTAATTCAGAGCCCTGGATGTGAAGAGTATGTGTGTTCGCGTTCCATTCAGTCCATATCTATTCCAGTGTTTTAAAACAATGAGCTCAATTAAACATTTACCAGATGGATCATTTGACTGCATTGTTTAATTAATTAATACAAGCACTTCTTCCGCTAGGAGACATTCCGTTGTTGGAGCTAACCCAAAACAAACGGATAATTCCACTGAAGTTCATCCTACAGGAGACAATGGGATATCTGACTCGAACAGGACACCACTTGCAGAGAGAACAAATATTGCAGAATGTGAGTTGTAAATCCAAAGAGTGTGAGATGAGCCAATCTGATAAGATAATTGCAGGGTTTTCTCTCCTACCCTGCGGCAAACAGAGCACGCAATCTAAGGAGCGATCAGAGACATCACGAATCAGCAAAGTTCACCGTCATCTTCCTCTCTCTAAGACATCTTCATCACATCTCCATGTTGAGGAGAGCGTGTTTGGTGGCAGGCATATCACAGTTCACCGTCATCTTCCTCTCTCTAAGACATCTTCATCACATCTCCATGTTGAGGAGAGCGTGTTTGGTGGCAGCCATATCACATTTCACCGTCATCTTCCTCTCTCTAAGACATCTTCATCACATCTCCATGTTGAGGAGAGCGTGTTTGGTGGCAGGCATATCACAGTTCACCGTCATCTTCCTCTCTCTAAGACATCTTCATCACATCTCCATGTTGAGGAGAGCGTGTTTGGTGGCAGGCGTATCACAGTTCACCGTCATCTTCCTCTCTCTAAGACATCTTCATCACATCTCCATGTTGAGGAGAACGTGTTTGGTGGCAGGCGTATCACAGTTCACTGTCATCTTCCTCTCTCTAAGACATCTTCATCACATCTCCATGTTGAGGAGAGCGTGTTTGGTGGCAGGCATATCACAGTTCACCGTCATCTTCCTCTCTCTAAGACATCTTCATCACATCTCCATGCTGAGGAGAGCGTGTTTGGTGGCAGGCATATCACAGTTCACCGTCATCTTCCTCTCTCTAAGACATCTTCATCACATCTCCATGTTGAGGAGAACGTGTTTGGTGGCAGGCGTATCACAGTTCACCGTCATCTTCCTCTCTCTAAGACAGCTTCATCACATCTCCATGTTGAGGAGAGCGTGTTTGGTGGCAGGCATATCACAGTTCACCGTCATCTTCCTCTCTCTAAGACATCTTCATCACATCTCCATGTTGAGGAGAGCGTGTTTGGTGGCAGGCATATCACAGTTCACCGTCATCTTCCTCTCTCTAAGACATCTTCATCACATCTCCATGTTGAGGAGAGCGTGTTTGGTGGCAGGCATATCACAGTTCACCGTCATCTTCCTCTCTCTAAGACATCTTCATCACATCTCCATGTTGAGGAGAGCGTGTTTGGTGGCAGGCATATCACAGTTCACCGTCATCTTCCTCTCTCTAAGACATCTTCATCACATCTCCATGCTGAGGAGAGCGTGTTTGGTGGCAGGCATATCACTGTTCACCGTCATCTTCCTCTCTCTAAGACATCTTCATCACATCTCCATGTTGAGGAGAGCGTGTTTGGTGGCAGGCGTATCACAGTTCACCGTCATCTTCCTCTCTCTAAGACATCTTCATCACATCTCCATGCTGAGGAGAGCGTGTTTGGTGGCAGGCATATCACAGTTCACCGTCATCTTCCTCTCTCTAAGACATCTTCATCACATCTCCATGTTGAGGAGAGCGTGTTTGGTGGCAGGCATATCACAGTTCACCGTCATCTTCCTCTCTCTAAGACATCTTCATCACATCTCCATGTTGAGGAGAGCGTGTTTGGTGGCAGGCGTATCACAGTTCACCGTCATCTTCCTCTCTCTAAGACATCTTCATCACATCTCCATGTTGAGGAGAGCGTGTTTGGTGGCAGGCGTATCACAGTTCACCGTCATCTTCCTCTCTCTAAGACATCTTCATGTTGAGGAGAGCGTGTTTGGTGGCAGGCGTATCACAGTTCACTGTCATCTTCCTCTCTCTAAGACATCTTCATCACATCTCCATGTTGAGGAGAGCGTGTTTGGTGGCAGGCATATCACAGTTCACCGTCATCTTCCTCTCTCTAAGACATCTTCATCACATCTCCATGTTGAGGAGAGCGTGTTTGGTGGCAGGCGTATCACAGTTCACCGTCATCTTCCTCTCTCTAAGACATCTTCATCACATCTCCATGTTGAGGAGAGCGTGTTTGGTGGCAGGCATATCACAGTTCACCGTCATCTTCCTCTCTCTAAGACATCTTCATCACATCTCCATGTTGAGGAGAGCGTGTTTGGTGGCAGGCGTATCACAGTTCACCGTCATCTTCCTCTCTCTAAGACATCTTCATCACATCTCCATGTTGAGGAGAGCGTGTTTGGTGGCAGGCGTATCACAGTTCACCGTCATCTTCCTCTCTCTAAGACATCTTCATCACATCTCCATGTTGAGGAGAGCGTGTTTGGTGGCAGGCGTATCACAGTTCACCGTCATCTTCCTCTCTCTAAGACATCTTCATCACATCTCCATGTTGAGGAGAGCGTGTTTGGTGGCAGGCGTATCACAGTTCACCGTCATCTTCCTCTCTCTAAGACATCTTCATCACATCTCCATGTTGAGGAGAGCGTGTTTGGTGGCAGGCATATCACAGTTCACCGTCATCTTCCTCTCTCTAAGACATCTTCATCACATCTCCATGTTGAGGAGAGCGTGTTTGGTGGCAGGCATATCACAGTTCACCGTCATCTTCCTCTCTCTAAGACATCTTCATCACATCTCCATGTTGAGGAGAGCGTGTTTGGTGGCAGGCATATCACAGTTCACCGTCATCTTCCTCTCTCTAAGACATCTTCATCACATCTCCATGTTCAGGAGAGCGTGTTTGGTGGCAGGCATATCACAGTTCACCGTCATCTTCCTCTCTCTAAGACATCTTCATCACATCTCCATGTTGAGGAGAGCGTGTTTGGTGGCAGGCGTATCACAGTTCACCGTCATCTTCCTCTCTCTAAGACATCTTCATCACATCTCCATGCTGAGGAGAGCGTGTTTGGTGGCAGGCGTATCACAGTTCACCGTCATCTTCCTCTCTCTAAGACATCTTCATCACATCTCCATGTTGAGGAGAGCGTGTTTGGTGGCAGGCGTATCACAGTTCACCGTCATCTTCCTCTCTCTAAGACATCTTCATCATTTTTTATTTGAGATGTTTGAGATATTTTATTTATCTTAGTAAACAATAATTAGAATCCTGAATATTAGAATGTTAGAATCCTGAATATTAGAATGTTAGAATCCTGAATATTAGAATGTTATCATGTTAGAATGTTAGAATCCTGAATATTAGAAAGTTAGAATGTTAGAATGTTAGAATCCTGAATATTAGAATGTTAGAATCTTAGAATAATTAGAATCCTGAATATTAGAATGTTAGAATCCTGAATATTAGAATGTTATAATCCTGAATATTAGAATGTTAGAATCCTGAATATTAGAATGTTAGAATCCTGAATATTAGAATGTTATCATGTTAGAATGTTAGAATCCTGAATATTAGAATGTTAGAATGTTAGAATGTTAGAATCCTGAATATTAGAATGTTAGAATCCTGAATATTAGAATGTTAGAATCCTGAATATTAGAATGTTAGAATCCTGAATATTAGAATGTTAGAATCCTGAATATTAGAATGTTATCATGTTAGAATGTTAGAATCCTGAATATTAGAATGTTAGAATGTTAGAATGTTAGAATCCTGAATATTAGAATGTTAGAATCCTGAATATTAGAATGTTATCATGTTAGAATGTTAGAATCCTGAATATTAGAATGTTAGAATCCTGAATATTAGAATGTTAGAATGTTAGAATGTTAGCATGTTAGAATGTTAGCATGTTAGAATGTTAGAATGTTAGAATCCTGAATATTAGAATGTTAGAATCCTGAATATTAGAATGTTATCATGTTAGAATGTTAGAATCCTGAATATTAGAATGTTAGAATCCTGAATATTATAATGTTAGAATGTTAGAATGTTAGCATGTTAGAATGTTAGCATGTTAGAATGTTAGAATGTTAGCATGTTAGAATGTTAGCATGTTAGAATGTTATCATGTTAGAATGTTATCATGTTAGAATGTTATCATGTTAGAATGTTAGCATGTTAGAATATTAGAATGTTATCATGTTAGAATGTTAGCATGTTAGAATGTTAGCATGTTAGAATGTTAGAATGTTAGCATGTTAGAATGTTAGAATGTTAGCATGTTAGAATGTTAGCATGTTAGAATTTTAGAATGTTAGCATGTTAGAATGTTAGAATGCTATCATGTTAGAATGTTAGCATGTTAGAATATTAGAATGTTATCATGTTAGAATGTTAGCATGTTAGAATATTAGAATGTTATCATGTTAGAATGTTAGCATGTTAGCATGTTAGAATGTTAGAATGTTATCATGTTAGAATGTTATCATGTTAGAATGTTATCATGTTAGAATGTTAGCATGTTAGAATATTAGAATGTTATCATGTTAGAATGTTAGCATGTTAGAATATTAGAATGTTATCATGTTAGAATGTTAGCATGTTAGAATGTTATCATGTTAGTATGTTATCATGTTAGAATGTTAGAATGTTAGAATGTTATCATGTTAGACTGTTAGCATGTTAGAATGTTAGAATGTTAGCATGTTAGAATGTTAGAATGTTAGAATGTTAGCATGTTAGAATGTTAGAATGTTAGAATGTTAGCATGTTAGAATGTTAGCATGTTAGAATGTTTGAATGTTGGCATGTTAGAATATTAGAATGTTATCATGTTAGAATGTTAGCATGTTAGCATGTTAGAATGTTAGAATGTTAGAATGTTAGCATGTTAGAATGTTAGAATGTTATCATGTTAGAATGTTAGAATGTTATCATGTTAGAATGTTATCATGTTAGAATGTTAGCATGTTAGAATGTTAGCATGTTAGAATGTTAGCATGTTAGAATGTTAGAATGTTAGCATGTTAGAATGTTAGCATGTTAGAATGTTAGAATGTTAGCATGTTAGAATGTTAGCATGTTAGAATGTTAGAATGTTAGAATGTTATCATGTTAGAATGTTATCATGTTAGAATGTTATCATGTTAGAATGTTAGCATGTTAGAATATTAGAATGTTATCATGTTAGATTGTTAGCATGTTAGAATATTAGAATGTTATCATGTTAGAATGTTAGCATGTTAGAATGTTAGAATGTTAGAATGTTAGCATGTTAGAATGTTAGAATGTTATCATGTTAGAATGTTAGCATGTTAGAATGTTAGAATGTTAGAATGTTAGCATGTTAGAATGTTAGAATGTTAGCATGTTAGAATGTTAGAATGTTAGAATGTTAGCATGTTAGAATGTTAGAATGTTAGAATGTTAGAATGTTAGAATGTTTGAATGTTGGCATGTTGGCATGTTAACATGTTTGAATGTTTGAATGTTAGAATGTTAGAATGTTTTCATGTTAGAATGTTAGCATGTTAGAATGTTAGCTCATTTTTTGCCAGCCCCGACTAGAGCTTTCCCCTTTCAGGAATAGTTTTTTTTTAACCCCTATCAAGCCACAAGGTGACAGCTAATGTTTTAAAACTTTTAGGCGTATTTTGTATTACTGGTTAATATAAGATAATAATATGAGATTGGCTAGCTAGCTCGTTCCAGTTAGTTTTCTCATCATGAACGAACGAGGGAGAGTAGCTACCTTGTGAACGGTTATGTGAAATTAAAAATATTTTCTTTCAATATCGACACAACTTTGATTCATGACCTACGCATTGACAGTTTGGATCACACAGACCAACAACACCACCACGTTGGGCCTAGACTGCGAGGGACCTGCGCCGCTGACGACCCAATCTGCACCCATCGTACACAACAAACAGGACTGGCATATGGTGCCAGCCTCACTGTCGACTAGACAGAATCCATCAGCCTCACTGTCAACTAGATAGAATACATCAGCCTCACTGTCAACTAGACAGAATCCATCAGCCTCACTGTCAACTAGACAGAATCCATCAGCCTCACTGTCAACTAGACAGAATACATCAGCCTCACTGTCAACTAGACAGAATCCATCAGACCCATTGTCAACTAGACAGAATCCATCAGCCTCACTGTAGACTAGAGAGAATACATCAGCCTCACTTTCAACTAGACAGAACCCATCAGCCTCACTGTCAACTAGACAGAATCCATCAGCCTCACTGTAGACTAGAGAGAATACATCAGCCTCACTTTCAACTAGACAGAACCCATCAGCCTCACTGTCAACTAGACAGAATCCATCAGCCTCACTGTCAACTAGACAGAATCCATCAGCCTCACTGTCAACTAGACAGAATACATCAGCCTCACTGTCAACTAGACAGAATCCATCAGCCTCACTGTCAACTAGACAGAATACATCAGCCTCACTGTCAACTAGACAGAATACATCAGCCTCACTGTAGACTAGACAGAATACATCATCCTCACTGTCAACTAGACAGAATCCATCAGCCTCACTGTAGACTAGACAGAATACATCAGCCTCACTGTAGACTAGACAGAATACATCAGCCTCACTGTCAACTAGACAGAATACATCAGCGTCACTGTAGACTAGACAGAATACATCAGCCTCACTGTCAACTAGACAGAATCCATCAGCCTCACTGTAGACTAGAGAGAATACATCAGCCTCACTGTAGACTAGACAGAATACATCAGCCTCACTGTAGACTAGACAGAATCCATCAGCCTCACTGTCAACTAGACAGAATACATCATCCTCACTGTCAACTAGACAGAATACATCAGCCTCACTGTCAACTAGACAGAACCCATCAGCCTCATTGTCAACTAGACAGAATCCATCAGCCTCACTGTCAACTAGATAGAATCCATCAGCCTCACTTTCAACTAGACAGAATGCATCAGCCTCACTGTCAACTAGACAGAATCCATCAGCCTCACTGTAGACTAGACAGAATACATCAGACCCACTGTCAACTAGACAGAATACATCAGCCTCCCTGTCAACTAGACAGAATCCATCAGCCTCACTGTCAACTAGACAGAATCCATCAGCCTCACTGTCAACTAGACAGAATCCATCAGCCTCACTGTCAACTAGACAGAATCCATCAGCCTCACTGTAGACTAGAGAGAATACATCAGCCTCACTTTCAACTAGACAGAATCCATCAGCCTCACTGTCAACTAGACAGAATACATCAGCCTCACTGTAGACTAGACAGAATCCATCAGCCTCACTGTCAACTAGACAGAATACATCAGCCTCACTGTCAACTAGACAGAATACTAGATTACATGGTGCAATTGCATCTCCATGGTAATGCCGGGGGTATTGTCCGCAAGCTAGATACATAATACTAGATTACATGGTACAATAGCATACTAGCACACACAGTCAGATGGCTCAATCCTCTTAATGCCAGGGTAATATTGTTAGCCAGAAGCTGCCCTGTTCAGTGAGCCAGATGAGGCTTTGTGGCAAAGTGAAGCAACCAACTGCCCATTCCTATGTTACTCTGGGTATGTCGTCCTCAGCTTCTCCTGTATTGGAATCATATTTATCACACTGTAGAGTGACACGATAACGATGTACAGTGTGTCTACTACTGTTGAATCAAACACACTTTAATAAAGGGACACTTTGACGTTTTGGAAATGAAGCATCGGGATTTTGGCAAGTATTCCCTTTATCTACTGACCCAGAGCCAGATGAGGTCCTTTATCTACTGGCCCAGAGTTAAATTAGGTCCTTTATCTACTGACCCAGAGTCAGATGAGGTCCTTTATCTACTGGCCCAGAGTTAGATGAGGTCCTTTATCTACTGACTCAGAGTCAGATGAGGTCCTTTATCTACTGACCCAGAGTCAGATGAGGCCCTTTAACTACTGACCCAGAGTCAGATGAGGTCCTTTATCTACTGACCCAGAGTCAGATGAGGCCCTTTATCTACTGACCCAGAGTCAGATGAGGTCCTTTATCTACTGACCCAGAGTCAGATGAGGTCCTTTATCTACTGACTCAGAGTCAGATGAGGTCCTTTATCTACTGACCCAGAGTCAGATGAGGCCCTTTATCTACTGACTCAGAGTCAGATGAGGTCCTTTATCTACTGACCCAGAGTCAGATGAGGTCCTTTATCTACTGACCCAGAGTCAGATGAGGCCCTTTATCTACTGACCCAGAGTTAGATGAGGTCCTTTATCTACTGACTCAGAGTCAGATGAGGACCTTTATCTACTGACCCAGAGTCAGATGAGGTCCTTTATCTACTGACCCAGAGTCAGATGAGGTCCTTTATCTACTGACCCAGAGTCCAATGAGGTCCTTTATCTACTGACCCAGAGTCAGATGAGGTCCTTTATCTACTGACCCAGAGTCCAATGAGGTCCTTTATCTACTGACCCAGAGTCAGATGAGGTCCTTTATCTACTGACCCAGAGTTCAATGAGGTCCTTTATCTACTGACCCAGAGTTAGATGATGTCCTTTATCTACCTCTGAGTCAGTAGATAAAGGACTTCATCTAACTCTGGGTCAGTAGATAAAGGAACTCTGACTCTGGGTCAGTAGATAAAGGACCTCATCCGACTCTGGGTCAGTAGATAAAGGAACTCTGACTCTGGGTCAGTAGATAAAAGACCTCATCTGACTCTGGGTCAGTAGTTAAAGGGAATCCTTACCAAAATCCCGAGGTATATCCCTTTAACAGAAACCCCTGGATAATAAAAACGGTGATGTTTTCTTCCAGCCATTAGAGGATCATTGTTTAACTCTCACCACACCAGAATGTGGCGGTTTCATCAAGACTACAAGCGATCATAAACAACGTACTGTATATTTATCCACTTGTTGAATCAGACAGACTTCGGAGGGAGAAACCACTGGACTGAACAGAACAGTGACTGTTCATGTCAGCTGTAAGTCGAATCTGAACGTGCTCCAATTCTTCTTCATTTCCCACAGCTCTCAGGACCACAGAATGTGGCGGTCGGATCTAGAGCTGCGTTGGCTCGCATTTAGGTTTAATGTCTATAAAGGAGAGAGGAGGAAATACACACACTCACATACACACACACACACACACACACACACACACACACACACACACACACACACACACTCACATCCTTCACTGTCAGAGAGTGGTGCCACTGACTGACCATAAAACAAACAAACAAGTTGTGGGTGTCTGAGTTTGACTGGTGTGTGTGTGTAAGTGTGTGTGTGTGTGTGTGTAAGTGTGTGTGTGTGTGTGTGTGTGTGTGTGTGTGTGTGTGTGTGTGTGTGTGTGTGTGTGTGTGTGTGTATAGCTATAAATAATATATATTAGATAAGTAGTTGTACCAAGCTCATAACTCCTCCTTTCCCCTGACAACACACTCCTTCCTACTCCCCTTCCTCATCCTCACCTCCCCACAACACTGCTTCTGTCTCCACCTCCTTTACCTTCCTCATCCTCACCTCCCCACAACACTGCTTCTGTCTCCACCTCCTCCACCTTCCTCATCCTCACTTCCCCACCACACTGCTTCTGTCTCCACCTCCTCTACCTTCCTCATCCTCACCTCCCCACAACACTGCTTCTGTCTCCACCTCCTCCACCTTCCTCATCCTCACCTCCTCACCACACTGCTTCTGTCTCCACCTTCCTCATCCTCACCTCCCCACCACACTGCTTCTGTCTCCACCTCCTCCCCTTCCTCATCCTCACCTCCCCACCACACTGCTTCTGTCTCCACCTCCTCCCCTTCCTCATCCTCACCTCCCCACCACACTGCTTCTGTCTCCACCTCCTCTACCTTCCTCATCCTCACCTCCCCACAACACTGCTTCTGTCTCCACCTCCTCCACCTTCCTCATCCTCACCTCCCCACCACACTGCTTCTGTCTCCACCTCCTCTACCTTCCTCATCCTCACCTCCCCACCACACTGCTTCTGTCTCCACCTTCCTCATCCTGACCTCCCCACCACACTGCTTCTGTCTCCACCTCCTCCCCTTCCTCACCCCCACCTCCCCACCTCACTGCTTCTGTCTCACCTCCTCCCTTCCTCATCCTCACCTCCCCACCACACTGCTTCTGTCTCCACCTCCTCCCCTTCCTCATCCTCACCTCCCCACCACACTGCTTCTGTCTCCACCTCCTCCCCCCAGAGTTTTGTTCCCTGGTGCTCGGTTTAGGAACTGATTTCCTGTAAAATCCATATATTCAATTATTAATTAAATTAACTATGTTTTTTTTTTTAATATTCACCTTTTCATGAAGTAGATTTTATTGAATGCCACACATTCTATTTCAATCTATTCTAACCAAACCTGCATTACCAGTTCATACCAGTGGGTGTCACTCTGCTCTAGGAAGTCGAAAAAGACTGATGCCATGATGGCTGCCCGTCTCTGTACTTGTGGAATTTATGGTTTGTGCTAGAATACAGAAATGCTCTCTTTCTGCATTAGCCATCCATCTGTTATGGTTGGAGTAATGTGTTCATATTGTCTGTGTAGACTGCTCTGTGGCGGAATTTGTATTTTTTATTTATTTTAAATTGTATAATTTTTTTCGCCACAAACACTTGTGAATAATCACCAGCAGTAGAGATAAAACAATACGACAACATTACTGGACTGACAAATTGTCTGACAAACCTTTTCAGGAGCTAACAATCTAGCTATGTAGCTAGGCTACTCTAAAGCTAACGACCTAGCTATCTAGCTAGGCTACTCTAAAGCTAACAATCTAGCTATCTAGCTAGGCTACTCTAAAGCTAACAATCTCAAATCAAATCAAATCAAATCAAATTTTATTTGTCACATACACATGGTTAGCAGATGTTAATGCGAGTGTAGCGAAATGCTTGTGCTTCTAGTTCCGACAATGCAGTAATAACAAGTAATCTAACTAACAATTCCAAAACTACTGTCTTGTACACAGTGTAAGGGGATAAAGAATATGTACATAAGGATATATGAATGAGTGATGGTACAGAGCAGCATAGGCAAGATACAGTAGATGGTATCGGGTACGGTATGTACAAATGAGATGAGTATGTAAACAAAGTGGCATAGTATAGTATAAAGTGGCTAGTGATACATGTATTACATAAGGATACCGTCGATGATATAGAGTACAGTATATACGTATGCGTATGAGATGAATAATGTAGGGTAAGTAACATTTATATAAGGTAGCATTGTTTAAAGTGGCTAGTGATATATTTACATCATTTCCCATCAATTCCCATTATTAAAGTGGCTGGAGTTGAGTCAGTGTCAGTGTGTTGGCAGCAGCCACTCAGTGTTAGTGGTGGCTGTTTAACAGTCTGATGGCCTTGAGATAGAAGCTGTTTTTCAGTCTCTCGGTCCCAGCTTTGATGCACCTGTACTGACCTCGCCTTCTGGATGATAGCGGGGTGAACAGGCAGTGGCTCGGGTGGTTGATGTCCTTGATGATCTTTATGGCCTTCCTGTGACATCGGGTGGTGTAGGTGTCCTGGAGGGCAGGTAGTTTGCCCCCGGTGATGCGTTGTGCAGACCTCACTACCCTCTGGAGAGCCTTACGGTTGAGGGCGGTGCAGTTGCCATACCAGGCGGTGATACAGCCCGCCAGGATGCTCTCGATTGTGCATCTGTAGAAGTTTGTGAGTGCTTTTGGTGACAAGCCGAATTTCTTCAGCCTCCTGAGGTTGAAGAGGCGCTGCTGCGCCTTCTTCACGATGCTGTCTGTGTGAGTGGACCAATTCAGTTTGTCTGTGATGTGTATGCCGAGGAACTTAAAACTTGCTACCCTCTCCACTACTGTTCCATCGATGTGGATAGGGGGGTGTTCCCTCTGCTGTTTCCTGAAGTCCACAATCATCTCCTTAGTTTTGTTGACGTTGAGTGTGAGGTTGTTTTCCTGACACCACACTCCGAGGGCCCTCACCTCCTCCCTGTAGGCCGTCTCATCGTTGTTGGTAATCAAGCCTACCACTGTTGTGTCGTCCGCAAACTTGATGATTGAGTTGGAGGCGTGCGTGGCCACGCAGTCGTGGGTGAACAGGGAGTACAGGAGAGGGCTCAGAACGCAACCTTGTGGGGCCCCAGTGTTGAGGATCAGCGGGGAGGAGATGTTGTTGCCTACCCTCACCACCTGGGGGCGGCCCGTCAGGAAGTCCAGTACCCAGTTGCACAGGGCGGGGTCGAGACCCAGGGTCTCGAGCTTGATGACGAGCTTGGAGGGTACTATGGTGTTGAATGCCGAGCTGTAGTCGATGAACAGCATTCTCACATAGGTATTCCTCTTGTCCAGATGGGTTAGGGCAGTGTGCAGTGTGGTTGAGATTGCATCGTCTGTGGACCTATTTGGGCGGTAAGCAAATTGGAGTGGGTCTAGGGTGTCAGGTAGGGTGGAGGTGATATGGTCCTTGACTAGTCTCTCAAAGCACTTCATGATGACGGATGTGAGTGCTACGGGGCGGTAGTCATTTAGCTCAGTTACCTTAGCTTTCTTGGGAACAGGAACAATGGTGGCCCTCTTGAAGCATGTGGGAACAGCAGACTGGTATAGGGATTGATTGAATATGTCCGTAAACACACCGGCCAGCTGGTCTGCGCATGCTCTGAGGGCGCGGCTGGGGATGCCATCTGGGCCTGCAGCCTTGCGAGGGTTAACACGTTTAAATGTCTTACTCACCTCGGCTGCAGTGAAGGAGAGACCGCATGTTTTCGTTGCAGGCCGTGTCAGTGGCACTGTATTGTCCTCAAAGCGGGCAAAAAAGTTATTTAGTCTGCCTGGGAGCAAGACATCCTGGTCCGTGACTGGGCTGGGTTTCTTCCTGTAGTCCGTGATTGACTGTAGACCCTGCCACATGCCTCTTGTGTCTGAGCCGTTGAATTGAGATTCTACTTTGTCTCTGTACTGGCGCTTAGCTTGTTTGATAGCCTTGCGGAGGGAATAGCTGCACTGTTTGTATTCGGTCATGTTACCAGACACCTTGCCCTGATTAAAAGCAGTGGTTCGCGCTTTCAGTTTCACACGAATGCTGCCATCAATCCACGGTTTCTGGTTAGGGAATGTTTTAATCGTTGCTATGGGAACGACATCTTCAACGCACGTTCTAATGAACTCGCACACCGAATCAGCGTATTCGTCAATGTTGTTATCTGACGCAATACGAAACATCTCCCAGTCCACGTGATGGAAGCAGTCTTGGAGTGTGGAGTCAGCTTGGTCGGACCAGCGTTGGACAGACCTCAGCGTGGGAGCCTCTTGTTTTAGTTTCTGTCTGTAGGCAGGGATCAACAAAATGGAGTCGTGGTCAGCTTTTCCGAAAGGGGGGCGGGGCAGGGCCTTATATGCGTCGCGGAAGTTAGAGTAACAATGATCCAAGGTCTTTCCTCCCCTGGTTGCGCAATCGATATGCTGATAAAATTTGGGGAGTCTTGTTTTCAGATTAGCCTTGTTAAAATCCCCAGCTACAATGAATGCAGCCTCCGGATAAATTGTTTCCAGTTTGCAGAGAGTTAAATAAAGTTCGTTCAGAGCCATCGATGTGTCTGCTTGGGGGGGGATATATACGGCTGTGATTATAATCGAAGAGAATTCTCTTGGTAGATAATGCGGTCTACATTTGATTGTGAGGAATTCTAAATCAGGTGAACAGAAGGATTTGAGTTCCTGTATGTTTCTTTCATCGCACCATGTCACGTTAGTCATAAGGCATACGCCCCCGCCCCTCTTTTTACCAGAAAGATGTTTTTTCCTGTCTGCGCGATGCGTGGAGAAACCTGTTGGCTGCACCGCTTCGGATTGCGTCTCTCCAGTAAGCCACGTTTCCGTGAAGCAAAGAACGTTACAGTCTCTGATGTCCCTCTGGAATGCTACCCTTGCTCGGATTTCATCAACCTTGTTGTCAAGAGACTGGACATTGGCAAGAAGAATGCTAGGGAGTGGTGCGCGCTGTGCCCGTCTCCGGAGTCTGACCAGTAGACCGCCTCGTTTCCCTCTCTTTCGGAGTCGTTTTTTTGGGTCGCTGCATAGGATCCACTCCGTTGTCCTGTTTGTAAGGCAGAACACAGGATCCGCGTCGCGAAAAACATATTCTTGGTCGTACTGATGGTGAGTTGATGCTGATCTTATATTCAGTAGTTCTTCTCGACTGTATGTAATGAAACCTAAGATGACCTGGGGTACTAATGTAAGAAATAACACGTAAAAAAACAAAAAACTGCATAGTTTCCTAGGAACACGAAGCGAGGCGGCCATCTCTGTCTAGCTAGGCTACTCTAAAGCTAACAACCTAGCTATCTAGCTAGGCTACTCTAAAGCTCACGACCTAACTATCTAGCTAGGCTACTCTAAAGCTAACAATCTAGCTATCTAGCTAGGCTACTCTAAAGCTAGCAATCTAGCTATCTAGCTAGGCTACTCTAAAGCTAACGACCTAGCTATCTAGCTAGGCTACTCTAAAGCTCACGACCTAGCTATCTAGCTAGGCTACTCTAAAGCTAACGACCTAGCTAGGCTACTCTAAAGCTAACAATCTAGCTATCTAGCTAGGCTACTCTAAAGCTAACAATCTAGCTATCTAGCTAGGCTACTCTAAAGCTAACAATCTAACTATCTAGCTAGGCTACTCTAAAGCTAACAACCTAGCTATCTAGCTAGGCTACTCTAAAGCTAACAACCTAGCTATCTAGCTAGGCTACTCTAAAGCTAGTAGTTCTGTTAGCTACAGTAGCTATAGATTCGATAATTCTAGCTAGTTTTAGAGGACTACTAAACTACTTTTATTAACTGCTTTTATTAACACATACCTTGTTTACCACTCACGAGGCAGGCAAAGTCTGATAACACAGCCACAAAGTCAGGTTCCCCAAACTAGAGAGGAGGTTTTTTCCTTTAGATACTACAGCCACAAAGTCAGTTTCCCCAAACCAGAGAGGTTTTCCTTTAGATAACACAGCCACAGAGTCAAGTTCCCCAGACCAGAGAGGAGCATTGGAGAAGAAAGAAACCAAGAGCAGAGTTCAGACAACGAGGGTCATGACTAGAGCTATTGTCATTTTAACGCATTTTAGCTCATCTTACAAAAGCTGTATCCCATCTAATCAAAATCAACAGAGTGTGCAATAACTTTTTTTTTTTTTCACCTTTATTTAACCAGGAAGGAGAGTTGAGAACACCTTTATTTAACCAGGAAGGAGAGTTGAGCACACCTTTATTTAACCAGGTGAGCTAGTTGAGAACAAGTTCTCATTTACAACTGCGACCTGACCAAGATAAAGCAAAGCAGTTCGACACATACAACAACACAGAGTTACGCATGGAGTAAAACAAACATACAGTCAATAATAAAGTAGAAAAATAAGTCTGTATACAATGTGAGCAAATGAGGTGAGAGAAGGGAGGTAAAGGCAAAAAAAA
Source organism: Oncorhynchus clarkii lewisi (assembly GCF_045791955.1). Lineage (NCBI taxonomy): Eukaryota > Metazoa > Chordata > Actinopteri > Salmoniformes > Salmonidae > Oncorhynchus > Oncorhynchus clarkii. The sequence continues at coordinate 35,439,155 of NC_092172.1, read as the reverse complement.
GGCCATGGTGGCAAAGTAAATACAATATAGCAAGTAAACCACTGGAATGGTAGATTTGCAGTGGAAGAATGTGCAAAATAGAGATAGAAATAATGGGGTGCAGAGGAGCAAAATAAGTAAATAAATACAGTAGGGAAAGAGGTAGTTGTTTGGGCTTGTTTGAGAGGCATGGTCGATGAGGATCTCTGTAGGCTGTAGCTAGGAGACCACTGTGACTGACAAGTGAATCCACCTGTCACAGCGAGCGTGGAACCAGGGTTGTGTGAAATTGGGGGAGGTTGTATATCAACAAAAAGAAACGTCTCCTTTCCAAAGAGTTTTTCTCATGAATATGTAAATGAATATGTAAAGGTAAATGGGTTGGGTCAATCTACGATGAAAGGGATTTGGTCACACCAGATTAACACTTACACATCACATCAGAAAGAGAGACAGAGAGACACAGATAGAGACAGAGAGAGACACAGAGAGACACAGAGAGACACAGAGAGACAGAGAGAGACGCAGAGAGACACAGAGAGACAGAGACAGAGAGACACAGAGAGACAGAGAGACACAGAGAGACACAGAGAGACACAGAGAGACAGAGAGACAGAGAGAGACAGAGAGACACAGAGAGACAGAGACAGAGAGACACAGAGAGACAGAGAGACACAGAGAGACACAGAGAGACACAGAGAGACAGAGAGACAGAGAGAGACAGAGAGACACAGAGAGACAGAGAGACACAGAGAGACACAGAGAGACACAGAGAGACAGAGAGAAAGAGAGACAGAGAGAGACAGAGAGACACAGATAGAGACAGAGAGACACAGAGAGACAGAGAGACACAGATAGAGACAGAGAGAGACAGAGAGAGACACAGAGAGACGCAGAGAGACACAGAGAGACACAGAGAGACGCAGAGAGACAGAGAGACACAGAGAGACACAGAGAGACGCAGAGAGACACAGAGAGACATAGATAGAGACACAAAGAGACACAGAGAGACACAGATAGAGACAGAGAGACAGAGAGACACAGATAGAGACAGAGAGACACAGATAGAGACACAGAGAGACAGAGAGACACAGATAGACAGAGAGACACAGAGACAGAGAGACACTGAGAGACACAGAGAGACAGAGAGAGACAGAGAGACACAGATAGACAGAGAGACACAGAGACACAGATAGACAGAGAGACACAGATAGACAGAGAGACACAGAGAGACACAGATAGACAGAGAGACACAGAGACAGAGAGACACAGAGAGACACAGATAGACAGAGAGACACAGAGAGACACAGATAGAGACACAGAGAGACACAGAGAGACACAGAGAGACACAGAGAGACAGAGAGAGACAGAGAGACACAGAAAGACAGAGAGACACAGAGAGACAGAGAGAGACAGAGAGACACAGATAGACAGAGAGACACAGAGACACAGATAGACAGAGAGACACAGAGACAGAGAGACACAGAGAGACACAGATAGACAGAGAGACACAGAGAGACAGATAGAGACACAAAGAGACACAGAGAGACACAGAGAGACACAGAGAGACAGAGAGACACAGAAAGACAGAGAGACAAGAAGAGACACAGAGAGACAGTGAGAGACACACATGGCTGGGGAGGCACAGTAGTGCAGAGAAACAGACAGCGATGTGTAACTGACACCAGGTGAACCAGCCAACCAGCCATTCAGCCAACCAGCCAACCAGCCAACCAGCCAGTCAGCCAACCAGCCAACCAGCCAGTCAGCCAACCAGTCAACCAGCCAGTCAGCCAACCAGTCAACCAGCCAGTCAGCCAACCAGCCAGTCAGCCAACCAGCCAGCCAGTCAGTCAGCCAGCCAGCCAGTCAGCAAACCAGCCAACCAGCCAACCATCCAGTCAGCCAACCAGTCAGCCAGCCAGCCAGCCAGCCAGTCAGCCAGCCAGTCATCCAACCAGCAAACCAGCCGACCAGCCAACCAGCCAGTCAGCCAACCAGCCAACCAGCCAACCAATCAGCCAGTCAGCCAACCAGCCAGTCATCCTGTCATCCAACCAGCCAGCCAGCCAGCCAGCCAGGCAGCCAGCCAGCCAGCCAGCCAGCCAGTCATCCAGTCAGCCATCCAACCAGCCAACCAGCCAGTCAGCCAGCAAGCCAGTCTCCCAGCCAGCCAGCCAGCCAGTCATCCAGTCAGCCAGCCAACCAACCAGCAAGCCAGTCTCCCAGCCAGCCAGCCAGCCAGCCAGCCAGCCAGCCAGCCAGCCATCCAGTCATCCAGTCAGCCAGCCAGCCAGCCAGCCAGCCAACCAGTCAGCCAGCCATCCAGTCATCCAGTCAGCCAGTCATCCAGTCATCCAGTCATCCAGTCAGCCAGTCAGCCAGCCAGCCAGCCAGCCAGCCAGCCAGCCAGTCATCCAGTCTTCCAGTCATCCAGTCAGCCAGCCAGCCAGTCATCCAGCCAGCCAGCCAGCCAGCTGCCAGCCAGCCAGCCAGTCATCCAGTCTTCCAGTCATCCAGTCAGCCAGCCAGCCAGTCATCCAGCCAGCCAGCCAGCCAGCCAGTCATCCAGTCAGCCAGCCAGTCATCCAGTCAGCCAGTCATCCAGTCATCCAGTCATCCAGTCAGCCAGCCAGCCAGCCAGTCATCCAGTCAGCCAGCCAGTCATCCAGTCAGCCAGTCATCCAGTCATCCAGTCATCCAGTCAGCCAGCCAGCCAGTCATCCAGCCAGCCAGCCAGCCAGCCAGTCATCCAGTCATCCAGTCATCCAGTCAGCCAGCCAGCCAGCCAGTCATCCAGCCAGCCAGCCAGCCAGTCATCCAGCCAGCCAGCCAGCCAGCCAGCCAGCCAGCCAGCCAGCCAGCCAGTCATCCAGCCAGCCAGCCAGCCAGTCATCCAGTCAGCCAGCCAGTCATCCAGTCAGCCAGTCATCCAGTCATCCAATCATCCAGTCAGCCAGCCAGCCAACCAGCCAGTCATCCAGTCATCCAGTCAGCCAGCCAACCAGCCAGTTCTGAGATACTGCACAAGGCCAGGTGTATAGTAGGTGTGTTTGAGTGTTTACCCATTCATGCGTGTGTGTCCCGCTATGCTGTGACTGAAGTCATTGTGTGTGTTCAGGTAAAGGTGAATAGCATCCCATTCATCTCCAGGATGCTTCACTCCTCTAGACGCTTTACGACCGGACTGCCTACAATAGAAACATGACTTTAGTGAAAGGTTTGAGCTGCCAGCAGGCTCAGGGAACAAGCCTTCTCTTTGTTCGGCATAATGAAGCTCTGTTTAGAATACCATTTAATACGTCCTGTACATTACACTGACCCTTCAACCAGACAGGACTGGGCAGAGGAGCTGTCTAAAATGGCACCCTATAGGCCCTGGTCAAAAGTAGTGCACTATATAGGGAATAGGGTTCTATAGGGCTCTAGTCTAAAGTAGTGCACCATATAGGGAATAGGGTTCTATAGGGCTCTAGTCTAAAGTAGTGCACTATGTAGGGAATAGGGTGCCATAGGGCTCTGGTCTAAAGTAGTGCACTATATAGGGAATAGGGTGCCATAGGGCTCTGACCTAAAGTAGTGCACTATATAGGGAACAGGGCTCTGGTCTATAGTAGTACCACTATATAGGGAATAGGGCTCTGGTCTATAGTAGTACCACTATATAGGGAATAGGGCTCTGGTCTATAGTAGTACCACTATATAGGGAACAGGGCTCTGGTCTAAAGTAGTGCACTATATAGGGAACAGGGCTCTGGTCTAAAGTAGTACCACTATATAGGGAACAGGGCTCTGGTCTAAAGTAGTGCACTATATAGGGAACAGGGCTCTGGTCTAAAGTAGTGCACTATATAGGGAACAGGGCTCTGGTCTAAAGTAGTACCACTATATAGGGAACAGGGCTCTGGTCTAAAGTAGTGCACTATATAGGGAATAGGGTGCCATAGGGCTCTGGTCTAAAGTAGTGCACTATATAGGGAACAGGGCTCTGGTCTATAGTAGTACCACTATATAGGGAATAGGGCTCTGGTCTATAGTAGTACCACTATATAGGGAACAGGGCTCTGGTCTAAAGTAGTACCACTATATAGGGAATAGGGCTCTGGTCTAAAGTAGTACCACTATATAGGGAATAGGGCTCTGGTCTATAGTAGTACCACTATATAGGGAATAGATCTCTGGTCTAAAGTAGTACCACTATATAGGGAATAGGGCTCTGGTCTATAGTAGTACCACTATATAGGGAAAAGGGCTCTGGTCTATAGTAGTACCACTATATAAGGAATAGGGCTCTGGTCTATAGTAGTACCACTATATAGGGAATAGGGCTCTGGTCTATAGTAGTACCACTATATAGGGAATAGGGCTCTAGTCTATAGTAGTACCACTATATAGGGAATAGGGCTCTGGTCTATAGTTGTACCACTATATAGAGAATAGGGCTCTGGTCTATAGTAGTACCACTATATAGGGAATAGGGCTCTGGTCTATAGTAGTACCACTATATAGGGAATAGAGCTCTGGTCTAAAGTAGTGCACTATATAGGGAACAGGGTACCATTTGGTATACAGCCTTTGTATTCTGATAGGTCCAGCAGCACCAAGCGGTCGATGAAGATTAAACAACTCATCATTTATCTCACTGTGTTAGATGATCTGGTCAACCAGACAGACTGGTCGTGTTAAATTCAGAGTGGTGGATCAATCAGACAGATTGGCAGTGTTAAATTCAGAGTGGTGGATCAATCAGACAGATTGGCAGTGTTAAATTCAGAGTGGTGGATCAATCAGACAGATTGGCAGTGTTATATTCAGAGTGGTGGATCAATCAGACAGATTGGCAGTGTTAAATTCAGAGTGGTGGATCAATCAGACAGATTGGCAGTGTTAAATTCAGAGTGGTGGATCAATCAGACAGATTGGCAGTGTTATATTCAGTGGTGGATCAATCAGACAGACAGTCAGACAGACAGACAGACAGACAGACAGACAGATAGACAGACAGACAGTGTTATATTCAGGGTGGTGGATCAATCAGTCAGACAGTGTTATATTCAGAGTGGTGGATCAATCAGACAGACAGACAGACAGACAGACAGACAGACAGACAGACAGACAGACAGACAGACAGACAGACAGACAGACAGACAGACAGACAGACAGACAGTGTTATATTCAGAGTGGTGGATCAATCAGACAGACAGACAGACAGACAGACAGACAGACAGACAGACAGACAGACAGACAGACAGACAGATAGACAGACAGACAGTGTTATATTCAGAGTGGTGGATCAATCAGACAGACAGTGTTATATTCAGAGTGGTGGATCAATCAGACAGGCAGACAGTGTTATATTCAGAGTGGTGGATCAATCAGACAGACAGACAGACAGACAGACAGTGTTATAATCAAATAATCGTCACAATGACTCACTGGGACGAATTCTGAGACACGATGAGTTTTCCTTGACAACCGCCTTGACCTGACTGCAAGGGAAACACTCCCAATACTCTATGGGTCAGCACTGAACTATGGGTCAGGGGTTAGAGTCTGTGGCACTATGGGTCAGGGGTCAGAGTCTGTGGCACTATGGGTCAGGGGTCAGAGTCTGTGGCACTATGGGTCAGGGGTCAGAGTCTGTGGCACTATGGGTCAGGGGTCAGAGTCTGTGGCACTATGGGTCAGGGGTCAGAGTCTGTGGCACTATGGGTCAGGGGTCAGAGTCTGTGGCACTATGGGTCAGGGGTCAGAGTCTGTGGCACTATGGGTCAGGGGTCAGAGTCTGTGGCACTATGGGTCAGGGGTCAGAGTCTGTGGCACTATGGGTCAGGGGTCAGAGTCTGTGGCACTGTGGGTCAGGGGTCAGAGTCTGTGGCACTATGGGTCAGGGGGTCAGAGTCTGTGGCACTATGGGTCAGGGGTCAGAATCTGTGGCACTATGGGTCAGGGGTCAGAGTCTGTGGCACTATGGGTCAGGGGTCAGAGTTTGTGGCACTATGGGTCAGGGGTCAGAGTCTGTGGCACTATGGGTCAGGGGTCAGAGTCTGTGGCACTATGGGTCAGGGGTCAGAGTCTGTGGCACTATGGGTCAGGGGTCAGAGTCTGTGGCACTATGGGTCAGGGGTCAGAGTCTGTGGCACTATGGGTCAGGGGTCAGAGTCTGTGGCACTATGGGTCAGGGGTCAGAGTCTGTGGCACTGTGGGTCAGGGGTCAGAGTCTGTGGCACTATGGGTCAGGGGGTCAGAGTCTGTGGCACTATGGGTCAGGGGTCAGAGTCTGTGGCACTATGGGTCAGGGGTCAGAGTCTGTGGCACTATGGGTCAGGGGTCAGAGTTTGTGGAACTATGGGTCAGGGGGTCAGAGTCTGTGGCACTATGGGTCAGGGGTCAGAGTCTGTGGCACTATGGGTCAGGGGTCAGAGTCTGTGGCACTATGGGTCAGGGGTCAGAGTCTGTGGCACTATGGGTCAGGGGTCAGAGTCTGTGGCACTATGGGTCAGGAGGTCAGAGACTGTGGCACAAACCCTCCTGTTTACTGTCTCCATACTTTATATACCAAACCCTCTTGTTTACTGTCTCTATACTTTATATACCAAACCCTCCTGTTTACTGTCTCTATACTTTATATACCAAACCCTCCTGTTTACTGTCTCTATACTTTATATACCAAACCCTCCTGTTTACTGTCTCCATACTTTATAATGATTTATATACCAAACCCTCCTGTTTACTGTCTCCATACTTTATATACCAAACCCTCCTGTTTACTGTCTCCATACTTCATATACCAAACCCTCCTGTTTACTGTCTCTATACTTTATAATGATTTATATACCAAACCCTCCTGTTTACTGTCTCCATACTTCATATACCAAACCCTCCTGTTTACTGTCTCTATACTTTATAATGATTTATATACCAAACCCTCCTGTTTACTGTCTCTATACTTTATATACCAAACCCTCCTGTTTACTGTCTCTATACTTTATATACCAAACCCTCCTGTTTACTGTCTCCATACTTTATAATGATTTATATACCAAACCCTCCTGTTTACTGTCTCCATACTTTATATACCAAACCCTCCTGTTTACTGTCTCTATACTTTATAATGATTTATATACCAAACCCTCCTGTTTACTGTCTCCATACTTTATATACCAAACCCTCCTGGTTACTGTCTCCATACTTTATATACCAAACCCTCCTGTTTACTGTCTCTATACTTTATATACCAAACCCTCCTGTTTACTGTCTCTATACTTTATAATGATTTATATACCAAACCCTCCTGTTACCTGTCTCTATACTTTATATACCAAACCCTCCTGTTTACTGTCTCTATACTTTATATACCAAACCCTCCTGTTTACTGTCTCTATACTTTATAATGATTTATATACCAAACCCTCCTGTTTACTGTCTCCATACTTTATATACCAAACCCTCCTGTTTACTGTCTCTATACTTTATATACCAAACCCTCCTGTTTACTGTCTCTATACTTTATATACCAAACCCTCCTGTTTACTGTCTCTATACTTTATATACCAAACCCTCCTGTTTACTGTCTCTATACTTTATATACCAAACCCTCCTGTTTACTGTCTCTATACTTTATAATGATTTATATACCAAACCCTCCTGTTTACTGTCTCCATGCTTTATATACCAAACCCTCCTGTTTACTGTCTCTATACTTTATATACCAAACCCTCCTGTTTACTGTCTCTATACTTTATATACCAAACCCTCCTGTTTACTGTCTCTATACTTTATATACCAAACCCTCCTGTTTACTGTCTCTATACTTTATATACCAAACCCTCCTGTTTACTGTCTCCATAATTTATATACCAAACCCTCCTGTTTACTGTCTCTATACTTTATAATGATTTATATACCAAACCCTCCTGTTTACTGTCTCTGTACTTTATATACCAAACCCTCCTGTTTACTGTCTCCATACTTTATAATGATTTATATACCAAACCCTCCTGTTTACTGTCTCTATACTTTATAATGATTTATATACCAAACCCTCCTGTTTACTGTCTCTATACTTTATATACCAAACCCTCCTGTTTACTGTCTCTATACTTTATAATGATTTATATACCAAACCCTCCTGTTTACTGTCTCCATACTTTATATACCAAACCCTCCTGTTTACTGTCTCCATACTTTATATACCAAACCCTCCTGTTTACTGTCTCTATACTTTATATACCAAACCCTCCTGTTTACTGTCTCTATACTTTATAATGATTTATATACCAAACCCTCCTGTTTACTGTCTCCATACTTTATATACCAAACCCTCCTGTTTACTGTCTCCATACTTTATATACCAAACCCTCCTGTTTACTGTCTCTATACTTTATAATGATTTATATACCAAACCCTCCTGTTTACTGTCTCTATACTTTATATACCAAACCCTCCTGTTTACTGTCTCTATACTTTATATACCAAACCCTCCTGTTTACTGTCTCTATACTTTATATACCAAACCCTCCTGTTTACTGTCTCTATACTTTATAATGATTCATATACCAAACCCTCCTGTTTACTGTCTCCATGCTTTATATACCAAACCCTCCTGTTTACTGTCTCTATACTTTATAATGATTTATATACCAAACCCTCCTGTTTACTGTCTCCATACTTTATATACCAAACCCTCCTGTTTACTGTCTCCATACTTTATATACCAAACCCTCCTGGTTACTGTCTCCATACTTTATATACCAAACCCTCCTGTTTACTGTCTCTATACTTTATATACCAAACCCTCCTGTTTACTGTCTCTATACTTTATAATGATTTATATACCAAACCCTCCTGTTACCTGTCTCTATACTTTATATACCAAACCCTCCTGTTTACTGTCTCTATACTTTATATACCAAACCCTCCTGTTTACTGTCTCTATACTTTATAATGATTTATATACCAAACCCTCCTGTTTACTGTCTCCATACTTTATATACCAAACCCTCCTGTTTACTGTCTCTATACTTTATATACCAAACCCTCCTGTTTACTGTCTCTATACTTTATATACCAAACCCTCCTGTTTACTGTCTCTATACTTTATATACCAAACCCTCCTGTTTACTGTCTCTATACTTTATATACCAAACCCTCCTGTTTACTGTCTCTATACTTTATAATGATTTATATACCAAACCCTCCTGTTTACTGTCTCCATGCTTTATATACCAAACCCTCCTGTATACTGTCTCCATACTTTATATACCAAACCCTCCTGTTTACTGTCTCTATACTTTATAATGATTTATATACCAAACCCTCCTGTTTACTGTCTCTATACTTTATAATGATGTATATACCAAACCCTCCTGTTTACTGTCTCCATACTTTATATACCAAACCCTCCTGTTCACTGTCTCTATACTTTATAATGATTTATATACCAAACCCTCCTGTTTACTGTCTCCATACTTTATATACCAAACCCTCCTGTTTACTGTCTCCATACTTTATAATGATTTATATACCAAACCCTCCTGTTTACTGTCTCTATACTTTATAATGATTTATATACCAAACCCTCCTGTTTACTGTCTCCATACTTTATATACCAAACCCTCCTGTTTACTGTCTCTATACTTTATATACCAAACCCTCCTGTTTACTGTCTCTATACTTTATATACCAAACCCTCCTGTTTACTGTCTCCATAATTTATATACCAAACCCTCCTGTTTACTGTCTCTATACTTTATAATGATTTATATACCAAACCCTCCTGTTTACTGTCTCTGTACTTTATATACCAAACCCTCCTGTTTACTGTCTCCATACTTTATAATGATTTATATACCAAACCCTCCTGTTTACTGTCTCTATACTTTATAATGATTTATATACCAAACCCTCCTGTTTACTGTCTCTATACTTTATATACCAAACCCTCCTGTTTACTGTCTCTATACTTTATAATGATTTATATACCAAACCCTCCTGTTTACTGTCTCCATACTTTATATACCAAACCCTCCTGTTTACTGTCTCCATACTTTATATACCAAACCCTCCTGTTTACTGTCTCTATACTTTATATACCAAACCCTCCTGTTTACTGTCTCTATACTTTATAATGATTTATATACCAAACCCTCCTGTTTACTGTCTCTATACTTTATATACCAAACCCTCCTGTTTACTGTCTCTATACTTTATATACCAAACCCTCCTGTTTACTGTCTCCATAATTTATATACCAAACCCTCCTGTTTACTGTCTCTATACTTTATAATGATTTATATACCAAACCCTCCTGTTTACTGTCTCTATACTTTATAATGATGTATATACCAAACCCTCCTGTTTACTGTCTCCATACTTTATATACCAAACCCTCCTGTTCACTGTCTCTATACTTTATAATGATTTATATACCAAACCCTCCTGTTTACTGTCTCCATACTTTATATACCAAACCCTCCTGTTTACTGTCTCCATACTTTATAATGATTTATATACCAAACCCTCCTGTTTACTGTCTCTATACTTTATAATGATTTATATACCAAACCCTCCTGTTTACTGTCTCCATACTTTATATACCAAACCCTCCTGTTTACTGTCTCTATACTTTATATACCAAACCCTCCTGTTTACTGTCTCTATACTTTATATACCAAACCCTCCTGTTTACTGTCTCCATAATTTATATACCAAACCCTCCTGTTTACTGTCTCTATACTTTATAATGATTTATATACCAAACCCTCCTGTTTACTGTCTCTGTACTTTATATACCAAACCCTCCTGTTTACTGTCTCCATACTTTATAATGATTTATATACCAAACCCTCCTGTTTACTGTCTCTATACTTTATAATGATTTATATACCAAACCCTCCTGTTTACTGTCTCTATACTTTATATACCAAACCCTCCTGTTTACTGTCTCTATACTTTATAATGATTTATATACCAAACCCTCCTGTTTACTGTCTCCATACTTTATATACCAAACCCTCCTGTTTACTGTCTCCATACTTTATATACCAAACCCTCCTGTTTACTGTCTCTATACTTTATATACCAAACCCTCCTGTTTACTGTCTCTATACTTTATAATGATTTATATACCAAACCCTCCTGTTTACTGTCTCTATACTTTATATACCAAACCCTCCTGTTTACTGTCTCTATACTTTATATACCAAACCCTCCTGTTTACTGTCTCCATAATTTATATACCAAACCCTCCTGTTTACTGTCTCTATACTTTATAATGATTTATATACCAAACCCTCCTGTTTACTGTCTCTGTACTTTATATACCAAACCCTCCTGTTTACTGTCTCCATACTTTATAATGATTTATATACCAAACCCTCCTGTTTACTGTCTCTATACTTTATAATGATTTATATACCAAACCCTCCTGTTTACTGTCTCTATACTTTATATACCAAACCCTCCTGTTTACTGTCTCTATACTTTATAATGATTTATATACCAAACCCTCCTGTTTACTGTCTCCATACTTTATATACCAAACCCTCCTGTTTACTGTCTCCATACTTTATATACCAAACCCTCCTGTTTACTGTCTCTATACTTTATATACCAAACCCTCCTGTTTACTGTCTCTATACTTTATAATGATTTATATACCAAACCCTCCTGTTTACTGTCTCCATACTTTATATACCAAACCCTCCTGTTTACTGTCTCCATACTTTATATACCAAACCCTCCTGTTTACTGTCTCTATACTTTATAATGATTTATATACCAAACCCTCCTGTTTACTGTCTCTATACTTTATATACCAAACCCTCCTGTTTACTGTCTCTATACTTTATATACCAAACCCTCCTGTTTACTGTCTCTATACTTTATATACCAAACCCTCCTTTTTACTGTCTCTATACTTTATAATGATTCATATACCAAACCCTCCTGTTTACTGTCTCCATGCTTTATATACCAAACCCTCCTGTTTACTGTCTCTATACTTTATAATGATTTATATACCAAACCCTCCTGTTTACTGTCTCCATACTTTATATACCAAACCCTCCTGTTTACTGTCTCCATACTTTATATACCAAACCCTCCTGTTTACTGTCTCCATACTTTATATACCTAACCCTCCTGTTTACTGTCTCTATACTTTATAATGATTTATGTACCAAACCCTCCTGTTTACTGTCTCTATACTTTATAATGATTTATATACCAAACCCTCCTGTTTACTGTCTCTATACTTTATAATGATTTATATACCAAACCCTCCTGTTTACTGTCTCTATACTTCATAATGATTTATATACCAAACCCTCCTGTTTACTGTCTCTATACTTTATATACCAAACCCTCCTGTTACCTGTCTCTATACTTTATATACCAAACCCTCCTGTTTACTGTCTCTATACTTTATATACCAAACCCTCCTGTTTACTGTCTCCATACTTTATATACCAAACCCTCCTGTTTACTGTCTCCATACTTTATAATGATTTATATACCAAACCCTCCTGTTTACTGTCTCCATGCTTTATATACCAAACCCTCCTGTTTACTGTCTCTATACTTTATATACCAAACCCTCCTGTTTACTGTCTCTATACTTTATAATGATTTATATACCAAACCCTCCTGTTTACTGTCTCTATACTTTATAATGATTTATATACCAAACCCTCCTGTTTACTGTCTCCATACTTTATATACCAAACCCTCCTGTTTACTGTCTCCATACTTTATAATGATTTATATACCAAACCCTCCTGTTTACTGTCTCCATACTTTATAATGATTTATATACCAAACCCTCCTGTTTACTGTCTCCATACTTTATATACCAAACCCTCCTGTTTACTGTCTCTATACTTTATAATGATTTATATACCAAACCCTCCTGTTTACTGTCTCTATACTTTATAATGATTTATATACCAAACCCTCCTGTTTACTGTCTCTATACTTTATATACCAAACCCTCCTCTTTACTGTCTCCATACTTTATATACCAAACCATCCTGTTTACTGTCTCCATACTTTATATACCAAACCCTCCTGTTTACTGTCTCCATACTTTATATACCTAACCCTCCTGTTTACTGTCTCTATACTTTATAATGATTTATGTACCAAACCCTCCTGTTTACTGTCTCTATACTTTATAATGATTTATATACCAAACCCTCCTGTTTACTGTCTCTATACTTTATAATGATTTATATACCAAACCCTCCTGTTTACTGTCTCTATACTTCATAATGATTTATATACCAAACCCTCCTGTTTACTGTCTCTATACTTTATATACCAAACCCTCCTGTTACCTGTCTCTATACTTTATATACCAAACCCTCCTGTTTACTGTCTCTATACTTTATATACCAAACCCTCCTGTTTACTGTCTCCATACTTTATATACCAAACCCTCCTGTTTACTGTCTCCATACTTTATAATGATTTATATACCAAACCCTCCTGTTTACTGTCTCCATGCTTTATATACCAAACCCTCCTGTTTACTGTCTCTATACTTTATATACCAAACCCTCCTGTTTACTGTCTCTATACTTTATAAAGATTTATATACCAAACCCTCCTGTTTACTGTCTCTATACTTTATAATGATTTATATACCAAACCCTCCTGTTTACTGTCTCCATACTTTATATACCAAACCCTCCTGTTTACTGTCTCCATACTTTATAATGATTTATATACCAAACCCTCCTGTTTACTGTCTCCATACTTTATAATGATTTATATACCAAACCCTCCTGTTTACTGTCTCCATACTTTATAAACCAAACCCTCCTGTTTACTGTCTCTATACTTTATAATGATTTATATACCAAACCCTCCTGTTTACTGTCTCTATACTTTATAATGATTTATATACCAAACCCTCCTGTTTACTGTCTCTATACTTTATATACCAAACCCTCCTCTTTACTGTCTCCATACTTTATATACCAAACCATCCTGTTTACTGTCTCCATACTTTATATACCAAACCCTCCTGTTTACTGTCTCCATACTTTATATACCAAACCCTCCTGTTTACTGTCTCTATACTTTATAATGATTTATATACCAAACCCTCCTGTTTACTGTCTCCATACTTTATATACCAAACCCTCCTGTTTACTGTCTCTATACTTTATAATGATTTATATACCAAACCCTCCTGTTTACTGTCTCCATACTTCATATACCAAACCCTCCTGTTTACTGTCTCCATACTTTATATACCAAACCCTCCTGTTTACTGTCTCCATACTTTATATACCAAACCCTCCTGTTTACTGTCTCCATACTTTATATACCAAACCCTCCTGTTTACTGTCTCCATACTTTATATACCAAACCCTCCTGTTTACTGTCTCTATACTTTATAATGATTTATATACCAAACCCTCCTGTTTACTGTCTCCATACTTTATATACCAAACCCTCCTGTTTACTGTCTCTATACTTTATAATGATTTATATACCAAACCCTCCTGTTTACTGTCTCCATACTTCATATACCAAACCCTCCTGTTTACTGTCTCCATACTTTATATACCAAACCCTCCTGTTTACTGTCTCCATACTTTATATACCTAACCCTTCTGTTTACTGTCTCTATACTTTATAATGATTTATATACCAAACCCTCCTGTTAACACAGATCTACTTTATATAACAACAGGATCACTTCTTCTCTGCTCTGTAAGGCTGAGGCAGAGTCAAGGCCGGGCCGAGGCAGAGTCAAGGCCCGGCCGAGGCAGAGTCAAGGCCCGGCTGAGGCACCCGGCCGAGGCAGAGTCAAGGCCCGGCCGAGGCAGAGTCAAGGCCGGGCCGAGGCAGAGTCAAGGCCGGGCCGAGGCAGAGTCAAGGCCCGGCCGAGGCAGAGTCAAGGCCCGGCCGAGGAAGAGTCAAGGCCGGGCCGAGGCAGAGTCAAGGCCGGGCCGAGGCAGAGTCAAGGCCGGGCCGAGGCAGAGTCAAGGCCCGGCCGAGGCAGAGTCAAGGCCGGGCCGAGGCAGAGTCAAGGCCCGGCCGAGGCAGAGTCAAGGCCAGGCCAAAGCAGAGTCAAGGCCCGGCCGAGGCAGAGTCAAGGCCCGGCCGAGGCAGAGTCAAGGCCCGGCTGAGGCAGAGTCAAGCCCCCCTGCCGGGAAAGAAACTGGTCAAGGTCCAAACATTACCTTCTAAGTAGAATTTTATCGAAACAGACTTTAAACCAAAGCGGCCATAAAACCCTCTTCTTGTGAGGGGAGTTGTTTTACAGTCAGGTTACTGATCAACTTGTTAAGGCCTCATCCCAAATGCCATCCTATTCCCTGTACAGAGCCCCGTTGGGCCCTGGTCAAATGTAGTGCCCTATATAGGGGGTAGGGTGACATTTTGGACTTGTCAAGTCCGTGGCTGTAGGGCTGTAGGTTGTCCCTGCCCAGGCCATAGAGATTAGGCCTGCATGCTGTTAGGTTGTTGGGCTGTAGGCTGTAGGGCTGTTGGGCTGTATGGCTGTTGGGCTGTTGGGCTGTAGACTGTAGGGCTGTAGGGCTTTGGGCTGTAGGAGTGTAGGGCTGAAGACTGTAGGGCTGTAGGGCTGTAGGGCTGTAGGGCTGTAGGGGTGTAGGAGTGTAGGGCTGTAGGGCTGTTGGGTTTTTGGGCTGTAGGGCTGTAGGGCTGTAGGGGTGGAGGGCTGAAGACTGTAGGGCTGTAGGGCTGTAGGGGTGGAGGGGTCTAGGGCTGTAGGGGTGTAGGAGTGTGGGGCTGTAGGGCTGTTGGGTTTTTGGGCTGTAGGGCTGTAGGGGTGGAGGTCTGAAGACTGTAGGGCTGTAGGGCTGTAGGAGTGTGGGGCTGTAGGAGTGTGGGGCTGAAGACTGTAGGGCTGTAGGGCTGAAGACTGTAGGGGTGGAGGGCTGAAGACTGTAGGGGTGGAGGGCTGTAGGGGTGGAGGGCTGTAGGAGTGGAGGGCTAAAGACTGTAGGGCTGTAGGGCTGAAGACTGTAGGGGTGGAGGGCTGAAGACTGTAGGGGTGGAGGGCTGTAGGGGTGGAGGGCTGTAGGAGTGTAGGGCTGAAGACTGTAGGAGTGTAGAGCTGAAGACTGTAGGAGTGTAGGGCTGAAGACTGTAGGGGTGGAGGGCTGTAGGGGAGGAGGGCTGTAGGAGTGTAGGGGTGAAGACTGTAGGGCTGTAGGGCTGAAGACTGTAGGGCTGTAGGGCTGAAGACTGTAGGGGTGGAGGGCTGTAGGGGTGGAGGGCTGTAGGGTTGGAGGGCTGTAGGGGTGTAGGAGTGTAGGGCTGTCGGGCTGTTGGGTTTTTGGGCTGTAGGAGTGTAGGGCTGAAGACTGTAGGGCTGTAGGGCTGTAGGGCTGTTGGGTTTTTGGGCTGTAGGGCTGTAGGGATGTAGGGGTGGAGGGCTGAAGACTGTAGGGCTGTAGGGCTGTAGGGGCGTAGGAGTGTAGGGCTGTAGGGCTGTTGGGTTTTTGGGCTGTAGGGCTGTAGGGCTGTAGGGGTGTAGGAGTGTAGGGCTGTAGGGCTGTAGGGCTGTTGGGCTTTAGGGCTGTAGGGCTGTAGGGCTGTAGGGCTGTAGGGGTGGAGGGCTGAAGACTTTAGGGTTGTAGGGCTGTAGGAGTGTGGGGCTGAAGACTGTAGGGCTGTAGGGCTGAAGACTATAGGGGTGGAGGGCTGAAGACTGTAGGGGTGGAAGGCTGTAGGGGTGGAGGGCTGTAGGAGTGTAGGGCTGAAGACTGTAGGAGTGTAGGGCTGAAGACTGTAGGGGTGGAGGGCTGTAGGGGTGGAGGGCTGTAGGAGTGTAGGGGTGAAGACTGTAGGGCTGTAGGGCTGAAGACTGTAGGGGTGGAGGGCTGAAGACTGTAGGGGTGGAGGGCTGTAGGGGTGGAGGGCTGTAGGGTTGGAGGGCTGTAGGGGTGGAGGGCTGTAGGGGTGCAGGGCTGTAGGGGTGGAGGGCTGAAGACTGTAGGGCTTGTAGGGCTGAAGACTGTAGGGGTGGAGGGCTGTAGGGGTGGAGGGCTGAAGACTGTAGGGCTGTAGGGCTGTAGGGCTGTAGGGGTGGAGGGCTGTAGGAGTGTAGGGCTGAAGACTGTAGGAGTGTAGAGCTGAAGACTGTAGGAGTGTAGGGCTGAAGACTGTAGAGCTGGAGGGCTGTAGGGGAGGAGGGCTGTAGGAGTGTAGAGGTGAAGACTGTAGGGCTGTAGGGCTGAAGACTGTAGGGCTGTAGGGCTGTAGGAGTGTGGGGCTGAAGACTGTAGGGCTGTAGGGCTGTAGGGCTATAGGGCTGTTGGGTTTTTGGGCTGTAGGGCTGTAGGGCTGTAGGGGTGGAGGGCTGTAGGGGTGGAGGGCTGTAGGGTTGGAGGGCTGTAGGGGTGTAGGAGTGTAGGGCTGCCGGGCTGTTGGGTTTTTGGGCTGTAGGAGTGTAGGGCTGAAGACTGTAGGGCTGTAGGGCTGTAGGGCTGTAGGGCTGTTGGGTTTTTGGGCTGTAGGGCTGTAGGGCTGTAGGGGTGGAGGGCTGAAGACTGTAGGGCTGTAGGGCTGTAGGGGCGTAGGAGTGTAGGAGTGTAGGGCTGTAGGGCTGTTGGGTTTTTGGTTTTAGGGCTGTAGGGCTGTAGGGCTGTAGGGCTGTAGGGGTGGAGGGCTGAAGACTGTAGGGCTGTAGGGCTGTAGGAGTGTGGGGCTGAAGACTGTAGGGCTGTAGGGCTGAAGACTATAGGGGTGGAGGGCTGAAGACTGTAGGGGTGGAAGGCTGTAGGGGTGGAGGGCTGTAGGAGTGTAGGGCTGAAGACTGTAGGAGTGTAGGGCTGAAGACTGTAGGGGTGGAGGGCTGTAGGGGTGGAGGGCTGTAGGAGTGTAGGGGTGAAGACTGTAGGGCTGTAGGGCTGAAGACTGTAGTTGTGGAGGGCTGAAGACTGTAGGGGTGGAGGGCTGTAGGGGTGGAGGGCTGTAGGGTTGGAGGGCTGTAGGGGTGGAGGGCTGTAGGGGTGCAGGGCTGTAGGGGTGGAGGGCTTAAGACTGTAGGGCTTGTAGGGCTGAAGACTGTAGGGGTGGAGGGCTGTAGGGGTGGAGGGCTGAAGACTGTAGGGCTGTAGGGCTGTAGGGCTGAAGACTGTAGGGGTGGATGGCTGAAGACTGTAGGGCTGTAGGGCTGAAGACTGTAGGGGTGGAGGGCTGTAGGGGTGGAGGGCTGAAGACTGTAGGGCTGTAGGGCTGTAGGGCTGAAGACTGTAGGGGTGGATGGCTGAAGACTGTAGGGGTGGAGGGCTGTAGGGGTGGAGGGCTGTAGGGTTGGAGACTGTAGGGGTGGATGGCTGAAGACTGTAGGGCTGTAGGGCTGAAGACTGTAGGGCTGTAGGGGTGTAGGAGTGTAGGGCTGTAGGGCTGAAGACTGTAGGGGTGGATGGCTGAAGACTGTAGGGCTGTAGGGCTGAAGACTGTAGGGCTGTAGGGCTGAAGACTGTAGGGGTGGATGGCTGAAGACTGTAGGGCTGTAGGGCTGAAGACTGTAGGGCTGTAAGGGTGTAGGAGTGTAGGGCTGTAGGGCTGAAGACTGTAGGGGTGGATGGATGAAGACTGTAGGGCTGTAGGGCTGAAGACTGTAGGGGTGGATGGCTGAAGACTGTAGGGCTGTAGGGCTGTAGGGCTGAAGACTGTAGGGGTGGATGGCTGAAGACTGTAGGGCTGTAGGGCTGAAGACTGTAGGGGTGGATGGCTGAAGACTGTAGGGCTGTAGGGCTGTAGGGCTGAAGACTGTAGGGGTGGATGGCTGAAGACTGTAGGGCTGTAGGGCTGAAGACTGTAGGGGTGGAGGGCTGAAGACTGTAGGGCTGTAGGGCTGTAGGGCTGAAGACTGTAGGGGTGGATGGCTGAAGACTGTAGGGCTGTAGGGCTGAAGACTGTAGGGGTGGAGGGCTGAAGACTGTAGGGCTGTAGGGCTGTAGGGCTGAAGACTGTAGGGGTGGATGGCTGAAGACTGTAGGGCTGTAGGGCTGAAGACTGTAGGGGTGGATGGCTGAAGACTGTAGGGCTGTAGGGCTGAAGACTGTAGGGGTGGATGGCTGAAGACTGTAGGGCTGTAGGGCTGAAGACTGTAGGGGTGGATGGCTGAAGACTGTAGGGCTGTAGGGCTGAAGAATTTTCTTTCTTTCTCTCTCTCGGAGGATCTGAGCCCTAGGACCATGCCCCAGGACTACCTGACATGATGACTCCTTGCTGTCCCCAGTCCACCTGGCCGTGCTGCTGCTCCAGTTTCAACTGTTCTGCCTGTGATTATTATTATTTGACCATGCTGGTCATTTATGAACATTTGAACATCTTGGCCCCCTTTCAGAATGTCTAACCAGAGGCCCCTGTCAGAATGTCTAACCAGAGGTCCCCTGTCAGAATGTCTAACCAGAGGCCCCCTGTCAGAATGTCTAACCAGAGGCCCCCTGTCAGAATGTCTAACCAGAGGCCCCCTGTCAGAATGTCTAACCAGAGGCCCCTTTTCAGAATGTCTAACCAGAGGCCCCCTGTCAGAATGTCTAACCAGAGCTCCCCTGTCAGAATGTCTAACCAGAGGCCCCCTGTCAGAATGTCTAACGATAGGCCCCTGTCAGAATGTCTAACCAGAGGCCCCCTGTCAGAATGCCTAACAAGAGGCCCCCTGTCAGAATGCCTAACGAGAGGCCCCCTGTCAGAATGTCTAACCAGAGGCCCCCTGTCAGAATGTCTAACCAGAGGCCCCTGTCATAATGTCTAACGAGAGGCCCCCTGTCATAATGTCTAACCAGAGGCCCCCTGTCAGAATGCCTAACGAGAGGCCCCCTGTCATAATGTCTAACCAGAGGCCCCCTGTCAGAATGTCTAACCAGAGGCCCCCTGTCAGAATGTCTAACCAGAGGCCCCTGTCATAATGTCTAACGAGAGGCCCCCTGTCAGAATGCCTAACCAGAGGCCCCGTGTCAGAATGCCTAACGAGAGGCCCCCTGTCATAATGTCTAACGAGAGGCCCCCCTGTCAGAATGCCTAACCAGAGGCCCCGTGTCAGAATGTCTAACCAGAGGCCCCTGTCATAATGTCTAACGAGAGGCCCCCCTGTCAGAATGCCTAACGAGAGGCCCCCCTGTCAGAATGCCTAACCAGAGGCCCCGTGTCATCAATCTCATGACAAATAGGATACGCCTGGAGTCTGGAGTCAGGAGAGAGAAAAAACCCAAAGGTAAATTCCAGAGGTTCATGTTTGATTGACAAGGCTGCAGTAGTTAATGTCACTGTTTGAGGGGGGACTGTTATTATGGGATATATATAGGATGCCAGTACATAGTGGACACATGTGGTCTAACTCAGTCACGCTCCGGTTGCAGGGTAGAGCTATATGGCCTGTCCCTAATGACACCCTATTCCCTATCTAGTGCACCACTTGTAGATGGACATGTTTTGGGCCCTGGTCCATTTCCTGAGAGACAGAGAGAGAGAGAGAGAGAGAGAGAGAGAGAGAGAGAGAGAGAGAGAGAGAGAGAGCGCTCCGGTGTGTTCAATCATTAACGCTGTGCAAACAACACATTGCCTTTTTAATGTAACCAAAGGAAAGTCCTTACTGTTTGTCGTAATTCTGTCAGCGAGTCTGAGGGGTTGAAGTTTACCCGGTGACTGGCTAGAGTAGAACAACGATCAACGCTAAGAGAAGTCTCTAGAAGCAGGCTGTCTCTGACCAAGCAGGCTGTCTCTGACCACGGTGTCCCTCTCCCAGAGTGCCAAGAACCTTGGCTTGACCATGGACAACAACCTGCTCCTGCAGGTTCATGCTCTACAACATCCGTAGAGTACGACCCTACCTCACACAGGACGTGGAACATCCGTAGAGTACGACCCTACCTCACACAGGAAGAGACACTACCTCACACAGGAAGAGGAACATCCGTAGAGTACGATCCTACCTCACACAGGAAGTGGAACATCCGTAGAGTACGACCCTACCTCACACAGGAAGAGGAAGGTCCGTAGAGTACGACCCTACCTCACACAGGAAGAGGAACGTCCGTAGAGTACGACCCTACCTCACACAGGAAGAGGAACATCAGTAGAGTACAACCCTTCCTCACACAGGAACAGGAACATCCGTAGAGTATGACCCTACCTCACACAGGACGTGGAACATCCTTAGAGTACGACCCTACCTCACACAGGACGTGACCCTACCTCACACAGGAAGAGGAACGTCCATAGAGTACGACCCTACCCCACACAGGAAGAGACCCTACCTCACACAGGAAGAGGAACGTCCGTAGAGTATGACCCTACCTCACACAGGAAGAGGAACATCATTAGAGTACGGCCCTACCTCACTCAGGAAGAGGAACATCAGTAGAGTATGACCCTACCTCACACAGGAAGTGGAACATCCATAGAGTACGGCCCTACCTCACTCAGGAAGAGGAACATCAGTAGAGTACGGCCCTACCTCACACAGGAAGTGACCCTACCTCACACAGGAAGAGGCGCAGGTCCTAATCCAGGCACTTGTCCTCTCCAGTCTGGACTACTGCTGGCATCGTCTTCATGACCATGGTGCTTCCCTACAGAGCAGAATGGGGATCTCCCTCGTTACCTTCAGGCTATGTTCAAACCCCTACACCCCAACCTGAGCCCTCCCTCCCTCTACCTCTAATCTCTTGGTCCTCCCACCCTTACACCCCAACCTGAGCACTCCATTCCTCTACCTCTAATCTCTTGGTCCTCCCACCCCTACACCCCAACCTGAGCACTCCATTCCTCTACCTCTAATCTCTTGGTCCTCCCACCCCTACACCCCAACCTGAGCACTCCATTCCTCTACCTCTAATATCTTGGTACTCCCACCACTACACCCCAACCTGAGCACTCCATTCCTCTACCTCTAATCTCTTGGTCCTCCCACCCCTACACTCTAACCTGAGCCGTCCATCCCTCTACCTCTAATCTCTTGGTCCTCCCACCCCTACACTCTAACCTGAGCACTCCATCCCTCTACCTCTAATCTCTTGGTCCTCCCACCCCTACACCCTAACCTGAGCACTCCATCCCTCTACCTCTAATCTCTTGGTCCTCCCACCCCTACACCCTAACCTGAGCACTCCATCCCTATACCTCTAATCTCTTGGTCCTCCCACCCCTACAGGAGGGCAGATCCCGCTCAGTCCAGTCCAAGCTCTTCGCTGTCCTGGCACCCTAATGGTGTGAACCAGCTTCCCCCTGAAGCTAGGACAACAGAGAACCTACCAGCTTCCCGGAAACATCTGAACGCCTACCTCTTAATTATTATTATTCTTTTTTAAATGGCTCTCACGTCGGGCTCCTCGCCACTTCTCTTTTCCCACGAGGACTGACTTTGCTGATCAGTACTCTGCTGAGGGAAAAAATGTATTTGATACGATTGTGATATGTTGTTGTGTCACCTAGTTGTCTTAAGAGTTATTTACTAATTGAAAGTCGCTCTGGAATCGTAGCTAAATGACTAAGATGTGAAACGTAAACGTCAGCAGGACTGTCCAGTGGGTGCTGCTCTGTCTGATCTAAAAAAAGATAACTTTGTGTTCCAAAAACAGAACTTTCCATTCTGGTGACACAAAAGAGTTCTACCTGGAACCAAAAAGAGTTCTACCTGGAACCAAAAAGAGTTCTACCTGGAACCAAAAAGAGTTCTACCTGGAACCAAAAAGAGTTCTATCTGGAACCAAAAAGAGTTCTACCTGGAACCAAAAAGAGTTCTACCTGGAACCAAAAAGAGTTCTACCTGGAACCAAAAAGAGTTCTACCTGGAACCAAAAAGAGTTCTACCTGGAACCAAAAAGAGTTCTATCTGGAACCAAAAAGAGTTCTACCTGGAACCAAAAAGAGTTCTACCTGGAACCAAAAAGAGTTCTACCTGGAACCAAAAAGAGTTCTACCTGGAACCAAAAAGAGTTCTACCTGGAACCAAAAAGAGTTCTACCTGGAACCAAAAAGAGTTCTACCTGGAACCAAAAAGAGTTCTACCTGGAACCAAAAAGAGTTCTATCTGGAACCAAAAAGGGTTCTACCTTCTGGTGATGGTGAAGACCAAGCCTTTTGACATAACAAATATCAACCTATTTAACCAGG
>NC_092172.1:35396064-35411064 GCF_045791955.1 Oncorhynchus clarkii lewisi | reverse complement strand
CAGTCTGTTTGTGCTATCATGCCACCTCCTTGTCACTCGTTGTCATGCCAAACTGTTTGGCACAGACAGGTCTGGGACCATTCTGTAGAGGATATAGAATGAGAATCCAGAATCATTCTAGAATGAGAATCAGAATCATTCTAGAATTAGAATAATTGAATCATCATAATTCTATGTTCTTCTCATTCTCAGACTTACAGTAAATACAAAAGAATCCAAAGGATTTCACTTACTGCTCAACTGCAACAAGCAGACCCAAACGACTCCCTCTGTAGTGCACTACTTTTGACCAAAGTTCTATGGGCCCTTGTCAAAAGGTAGTGCACTATAATGGGAATGGGGCACCATTTGGAATGCTTACCTAGGAGACTCAAATGACTCTCCTCAACCACAAGCCCCAAACAGTCCTCCTCCATTCTTCCCTTCTCTATACACATTCACCATAAATACACTCCAATCCTTCACTTAGATCTGAAATAAACATCAGTCACAATCCCCTGCTGGTTTTAAAATATGTGATCTGAGACCTGCAGGAATGGGGATCACACAGGCAACGTACACACATTGTCTTCACTGGCTTGGAACACAAAACACATCCCCAGTCCCCTAGCACAGTTAGTTCAGGGCATTGACTCTCTGTCATGTGACTCTCTGACCTCTCACCTCTGGAATGTTCTACCATCACATGTTAAGGGAGTCTGCAGCTTCAATTTCCTCATTTAAAAAAAAACAAAAAACCCACTAAAGACCTATTCAAACTTTTTTAATGTAATGTAACTACACTAATGTAACTACATGTAATGTAACTACACTAATGTAACTAAAACTAAATGTAATGTAACTACACTAATGTAACTAAAACTAAATGTAATGTAACTACACTAATGTAACTAAATGTAATGTAACTACACTAATGTAACTAAATGTAGTGTAACTACACTAATGTAACTAAATGTAATGTAACAACACTAATGTAACTAAATGTAATGTAACTACACTATTGTAACTAAATGTAATGTAACTACACTATTGTAACTAAATGTAATGTAACTACACTAATGTAACTAAAACTAAATGTAATGTAACTGCACTAATGTAACTAAAACTAAATGTAATGTAACTACACTAATGTAACTAAATGTAATGTAACTACACTAATGTAACTAAATGTAATGTAACTACACTAATGTAACTAAATGTAATGTAACTACACTATTGTAACTAAATGTAATGTAACTACACTATTGTAACTAAATGTAATGTAACTACACTAATGTAACTAAATGTAATGTAACTACACTAATGTAACTAAATGTAATGTAACTACACTAATGTAACTAAAACTAAATGTTATGTAACTACACTAATGTAACTAAAACTAAATGTAATGTAACTACACTATTGTAACTAAATGTAATGTAACTACACTATTGTAACTAAATGTAATGTAACTACACTATTGTAACTAAATGTAATGTAACTACACTAATGTAACTAAATGTAATGTAACTACACTAATGTAACTAAAACTAAATGTAATGTAACTACACTATCGTAACTAAATGTAATGTAACTACACTAATTTAACTAAAACTAAATGTAATGTAACTACACTATAGGTATAATCTCACCTTTCTGATTGAAATAGGTATAATCTCACCTTTCTGATGGAAATAGGTATAATCTTTCTGATGGAAATAGGTATAATCTCACCTTTCCGATGGAAATAGTTATAATCTCACCTTTCCGATGGAAATAGTTATAATCTCACCTTTCTGATGGAAATAGGTATAATCTCACCTTTCTGATTGAAATAGGTATAATCTCACCTTTCTGATTGAAATAGGTATAATCTCACCTTTCTGATTGAAATAGGTATAATCTCACCTTTCTGATTGAAATAGTTATAATCTCACCTTTCTGATGGAAATAGGTATAATCTCACCTTTCTGATTGAAATAGGTATAATCTCACCTTTCTGATTGAAATAGTTATAATCTCACCTTTCTGATGGAAATAGGTATAATCTCACCTTTCTGATTGAAATAGGTATAATCTCACCTTTCTGATGGAAATAGGTATAATCTCAACCTTTCTGATTGAAATAGGTATAATCTCACCTTTCTGATTGAAATAGGTATAATCTCACCTTTCTGATTGAAATAGGTATAATCTCAACCTTTCTGATTGAAATAGGTATAATCTCACCTTTCTGATTGAAATAGGTATAATCTCACCTTTCTGATTGAAATAGGTATAATCTCAACCTTTCTGATTGAAATAGGTATAATATGATGTGTTTTGTATTCAACAACACTGTCTGAATAAGGCTTGAAATGACTGATATGCTTTCTAGGTACAGTATAATCAAATTATAATATGACTACCTATAAGATTTCACCTTCCTTATTACTGTAAAATACATGTTTGCATGTTTAGTGTTAGAGAACATGGGCATATTTTCTGAAGGTCTCTCTTGATCAAAATGTGGTGAACATTTCACAGAGCTCCAGCTCGGCTTCCTGAACTCGTTTCACAGATCTCCAGCTCGGCTTCCTGAACTCGTGTCACAGAGCTCCAGCTCGGCTTCCTGAACTCGTTTCACAGAGCTCCAGCTCGGCTTCCTGAACTCGTTTCACAGAGCTCCAGCTCGGCTTCCTGAACTCGTTTCACAGAGCTCCAGCTCGGCTTCCTGAACTCGTTTCACAGAGCTCCAGCTCGGCTTCCTGAACCCATTTCACAGAGCTCCAGCTCGGCTTCCTGAACTCGTTAGGAACTCTCCTTTTCATCTCAAATTATTAATATCATACCGGGGCGGCAGGGTAGCCTAGTGGTTAGAGCTTTGGACTAGTAACCGGAAGGTTGCAAGTTCAAATCCCCGAGCTGACAAGGTACAAATCTGTCGTTCTGCCCCTGAACAGGCAGTTAACCCACTGTTCCTAGGCCGTCATTGAAAATAAGACTTTGTTCTTAACTGACTTGTTAAATAAAGGTAAAATAAATAAACATCTATGACTAACAGATAGTGATGTTTTACAACCCCAAAAATGTGTTAATTATTTTAAATTTATGGCTAAAAATGGATCTCTGAATAGGCTACAGAGATGAAACCACTCTCTCCCGTTGTGATACGATGTAGCGATTTCAGGCAGGGTGCTCTGTAGCACTCATGTAGGGTTCAGCCAGGAGTTGATGGGACAGTCAACAGAGCAAATGAAATGGTAGGCGGGACATCCCAGCTTTTAAGAAGTTTCAGATGTCACATCCTACGTCACAAAGGCTCAGAAAAAAAATATACTACTGTGTCCGTGGGAACCAGGGCTGTTGCTCAATGCAATCCGTTCAAATCTATGATATCCACAGATCAATTTATAAGCCAAAATGTCTGCCTGAACCGGTACCAGAATCACACATTACATCTAAGAGGTTATTAAATATTGTTATCGTTATTCATATTGTTATCATTAATAATAGTAGTATTAATACTAATAGTATGAATATAATAATTATTATGAATATTATGAATATAATTATTGTTATTAATATTATGAATATAATTATTATTAATATTATTAATATAAGTAATATAATTGTTATTATAAATATTAATATCATGAATAGTATTATTAGTGATATTAATATTATGAATATAATCATGTTTGAGGCTATACTCAGCCTTGTCTCAGGATGGTAAGTTGGTGGTTGAAGATATCCCTCTAGTGGTGTGGGGGCTGTGCTTTGGCAAAGTGGGTGGGGTTATATCCTTCCTGTTTGGCCCTGTCCGGGGGTGTCCTCGGATGGGGCCAGTGTCTCCTGACCCCTCCTGTCTCAGCCTCCAGTATTTATGCTGCAGTAGTTTGTGTCGGGGGGGCTAGGGTCAGTTTGTTATATCTGGAGTACTTCTCCTGTCCTATTCGGTGTCCTGTGTGAATCTAAGTGTGCGTTTTCTAATTCTCTCCTTCTCTCTTTCTTTCTCTCTCTCGGAAGACCTGAGCCCTAGGACCATGCCCCAGGACTACCTGACATGATGACTCCTTGCTGTCCCCAGTCCACCTGGCCGTGCTGCTGCTCCAGTTTCAACTGACCTGAGCCCTAGGACCATGCCCCAGGACTACCTGACATGATGACTCCTTGCTGTCCCCAGTCCACCTGACCGTGCTGCTGCTCCAGTTTCAACTGTTCTGCCTTATTATTATTCGACCATGCTGGTCATTTATGAACATTTGAACATCTTGGCCATGTTCTGTTATAATCTCCACCCGGCACAGCCAGAAGAGGACTGGCCACCCCACATAGCCTGGTTCCTCTCTAGGTTTCTTCCTAGGTTTTGGCCTTTCTAGGGAGTTTTTCCTAGCCACCGTGCTTCTACACCTGCATTGCTTGCTGTTTGGGGTTTTAGGTTGGGTTTCTGTACAGCACTTTGAGATATCAGCTGATGTACGAAGGGCTATATAAATAAATTTGATTTGATTTGATATTATGAATATAATCATGTTTGAACATAATTATGATGAATATTCATATTCATATTATGAATATTATTATATGCATGGAGGTCATAATGGGTCACCCGAGTTACGCTGTGTTGCTATGGGTTACTACAGAACCCTCAGATCATGTGAGGCCGCTGGTTGTTTAGACATGTTTGCTGGTACAAGCTGTGAGCACGCAGTGTGTGTGGGTGTGTATTGGTGTGTGTGTGTGTGTGGCTGTGTATGGGTGTGTCTGTGGCTGAGTGTGGCTGTGTATGGGTGTGTGTGTGACTATGTGTGTCTGGGTGTGGGTGTGTATTGGTGTGTGTGTGTGTGTGTGTGTGTGGCTGTGTATGGATGTGTGTGTGTGTGGCTGTGTATGGGTGTGTGTGTGACTATGTGTGTCTGGGTGTGGGTGTGTGTGGGTGTGTGTGTGGGTGTGGGTGTGTGGGTGTGGGTGTGTGGGTGGGGTGTGCATGCATATACTGGAAGATGCAAGGTTACAGAACACAGAATAGATCTGATTGTCTGTCACAGGGAATCACATCATATAAAACCCCAATGCTCTGAACATTTCCCCTCATTCATTCCACCCCTGGTCTCTTCGGTCCATCCGATTAGTCTGATGGAGTTATCCCTCCCTCCCACCCATTCTGTACTGTATTACAATCATGACACTTTATACAGCTCTGTGTTGAACACATCTACACTACAGCTCTGTGTTGAACACATCTACACTACAGCTCTGTGTCGAACACATCTACACTACAGCTCTGTGTTGAACACATCTACACTACAGCTCTGTGTTGAACACATCTACACTACAGCTCTGTGTTTAACACATCTACACTACAGCTCTGTGTTGAACACATCTACACTACAGCTCTGTGTTGAACACATCTACACTACAGCTCTCTGTTGAACACATCTACACTACAGCTCTGTGTTGAACACATCTACACTACAGCTCTGTGTTGAACACATCTACACTACAGCTCTGTGTTGAACACATCTACACTACAGCTCTCTGTTGAACACATCTACACTACAGCTCTGTGTTGAACACATCTACACTACAGCTCTGTGTTGAACACATCTACACTACAGCTCTGTGTTGAACACATCTACACTACAGCTCTGTGTCGAACACATCTACACTACAGCTCTGTGTCGAACACATCTACACTACAGCTCTGTGTTGAATACATCTACACTACAGCTCTGTGTCGAACACATCTACACTACAGCTCACTACAGCTCTGTATCAAAACACATCTACACTACACTACAGCTCTGTGTCGAACACATCTACACTACAGCTCACTACAGCTCTGTATCAAAACACATCTACACTACACTACAGCTCTGTGTCGAACACATCTACACTACAGCTCACTACAGCTCTGTGTTGAACACATCTACACTACAGCTCTGTGTTGAACACATCTACACTTCAGCTCTGTGTTGAACACATCTACACTACAGCTCTGTGTCGAACACATCGACACTACAGCTCACTACAGCTCTGTGTCGAACAAATCTACACTACAGCTCTGTGTTGAACACATCTACACTACAGCTCTGTGTTGAACACATCTACACTACAATTCTGTGTTGAACACATCTACACTACAGCTCTGTGTTGAACACATCTACACTACAGCTCTGTGTTGAACACATCTACACTACAATTCTGTGTTGAACACAACTACACTACAGCTCACTACAGCTGTGTCGAACACATCTACACTACAATTCTGTGTTGAACACATCTACACTACAGCTCTGTGTTGAACAAATCTACACTACAGCTCACTACAGCTGTGTCGAACACATCTACACTACAGCTCTGTGTTGAACACATCTACACTACAGCTCACTACAGCTCTGTGTCGAACTCATCTACACTACAGCTCTGTGTCGAACACATCTACACTACAGCTCTGTGTCGAACACATCTACACTACAGCTCTGTGTTGAACACATCTAAACTACAGCTCACTACAGCTGTATCGAACACATCTACACTACAACTCTGTGTCGAACACATCTACACTACAGCTCTGTGTCGAACACATCTAAACTACAGCTCTGTGTCGAACACATCTACACTACAGCTCTGTGTTGAACACAACTACACTACAGCTCACTACAGCTGTGTCGAACACATCTACACTGCAATTCTGTGTTGAACACATCTACACTACAGCTCTGTGTTGAACACATCTACACTACAGCTCAATTCAGCTGTGTCGCACACATCTACACTACAGCTCACTACAGCTGTGTCGCACAAATCTACACTACAGCGCTGTGTTGAACACATCTACACTACAGCTCTGTGTCGAACACATCTACACTACAGCTCACTACAGCTCTGTATCAAAACACATCTACACTACAGCTCACTACAGCTCTGTATCAAAACACATCTACACTACAGCTCTGTGTCGAACACATCTACACTACAGCTCTGTGTTGAACACATCTACACTACAGCTCTGTGTTGAACACATCTACACTACAGCTCTGTGTTGAACACATCTACACTACAGCTCTGTGTCGAACACATCTACACTACAGCTCACTACAGCTCTGTGTTGAACACATCTACACTACAACTCACTACAGCTCTGTGTTGAACACATCTACACTACAGCTCTGTGTTGAACACATCTACACTACAGCTCTGTGTCAAACACATCTACACTACAGCTCACTACAGCTCTGTGTTGAACAAATCTACACTACAGCTATGTGTTGAACACATCGACACTACAGCTCACTACAGCTCTGTGTCGAACAGATCTACACTACAGCTCTTTGTCGAACACATCTACACTACAGCTCTGTGTTTAACACATCTACACTACAGCTCTGTGTTGAACACATCTACACTACAGCTCTGTGTCGAACACATCTACACTACAGCTCTTTGTCGAACACATCTACACTACAGCTCTGTGTTTAACACATCTACACTACAGCTCTGTGTTGAACACATCTACACTACAGCTCTGTGTTGAACACATCTACACTACAGCTCTGTGTTGAACACATCTACACTACAGCTCACTACAGCTATGTGTCGAACACATCTACACTACAACTCTGTGTCGAACACATCTACACTACAGCTCTGTGTCGAAAACATCTACACTACCGCTCTGTGTCGAACACATCTACACTACAGCTCTGTGTCGAACACATCTACACTATAGCTCTGTTGAACATATCTACACTACAGCTCTGTGTTGAACACATCTACACTACAGCTCTGTGTTGAACACATCTACACTACAGCTCTGTGTTGAACACATCTACACTACAGCTCTGTGTTGAACACATCTACACTACAGCTCACTACAGCTCTGTATCGAACACATCTACACTACAATTCTGTGTCGAACACATCTACACTACAGCTCTGTGTTGAACACATCTACACTACAGCTCACTACAGCTGTGTCGAACACATCTACACTACAGCTCACTACAGCTCTGTGTCGAACTCATCTACACTACAGCTCTGTGTTGAACACATCTACACTACAGCTCTGTGTTGAACACATCTACACTACAGCTCTGTGTCGAACACATCTACACTACAGCTCTGTGTTGAACACATCTACACTACAGCTCACTACAGCTCTGTGTCGAACTCATCTACACTACAGCTCTGTGTCGAACACATCTACACTACAGCTCAATGCAGCTCTGTGTTGAACACATCTACACTACAGCTCTGTGTTGAACACATCTACACTACAGCTCTGTGTTGAACACATCTACACTACAGCTCTGTGTCGAACACATCTACACTACAGCTCACTACAGCTCTGTGTTGAACACATCTACACTACAGCTCACTACAGCTCTCTGTTGAACACATCTACACTTCAGCTCTGTGTTGAACACATCTACACTACAGCTCTGTGTCGAACACATCGACACTACAGCTCACTACAGCTCTTTGTCGAACAAATCTACACTACAGCTATGTGTTGAACACATCGACACTACAGCTCACTACAGCTCTGTGTCGAACACATCTACACAACAGCTCTGTGTTTAACACATCTACACTACAGCTCTGTGTTGAACACATCTACACTACAGCTCTGTGTTGAACACATCTACACTACAGCTCTGTGTTGATCACATCACTACAGCTCTGTGTTGAACACATCTACACTACAGCTCTGTGTCGAACACATCTACACTACAGCTCTGTGTTGAACACATCTACACTACAGCTCTGTGTTGAACACATCTACACTACAGCTCTGTGTTGAACACATCTACACTACAATTCTGTGTCGAACACATCTACACTACAGCTCTGTGTTGAACACATCTACACTACAGATCACTACAGCTATGTGTCGAACACATCTACACTACAACTCTGTGTCGAACACATCTACACTAGAGCTCTGTGTCGAAAAAATCTACACTACAGCTCTGTGTCGAACACATCTACACTACAGCTCTGTGTCGAACACATCTACACTACAGCTCTGTGTTGAACAAATCTACACTACAGCTCACTACAGCTGTGTCGAACACATCTACACTACAGCTCTGTGTTGAACACATCTACACTACAGCTCACTACAGCTCTGTGTCGAACTCATCTACACTACAGCTCTGTGTCGAACACATCTACACTACAGCTCACTGCAGCTCTGTGTTGAACACATCTACACTACAACTCTGTGTTGAACACATCTACACTACAGCTCTGTGTTGAACACATCTACACTACAGCTCTGTGTTGAACACATCTACACTACAGCTCTGTGTTGAACACATCTACACTACAATTCTGTGTTGAACACATCTACACTACAGCTCTGTGTTGAACACATCTACACTACAGCTCTGTGTTGAACACATCTACACTACAATTCTGTGATGAACACAACTACACTACAGCTCACTACAGCTGTGTCGAACACATCTACACTACAATTCTGTGTTGAACACATCTACACTACAGCTCTGTGTTGAACAAATCTACACTACAGCTCACTACAGCTGTGTCGAACACATCTACACTACAGCTCTGTGTTGAACACATCTACACTACAGCTCACTACAGCTCTGTGTCGAACTCATCTACACTACAGCTCTGTGTTGAACACATCTACACTACAGCTCTGTGTCGAACACATCTACACTACAGCTCTGTGTTGAACACATCTACACTACAGCTCACTACAGCTGTGTCGAACACATCTACACTACAATTCTGTGTTGAACACATCTACACTACAGCTCTGTGTTGAACAAATCTACACTACAGCTCACTACAGCTGTGTCGAACACATCTACACTACAGCTCTGTGTTGAACACATCTACACTACAGCTCACTACAGCTCTGTGTCGAACTCATCTACACTACAGCTCTGTGTCGAACACATCTACACTACAGCTCACTGCAGCTCTGTGTTGAACACATCTACACTACAGCTCTGTGTTGAACACATCTACACTACAGCTCTGTGTTGAACACATCTACACTACAGCTCTGTGTTGAACACATCTACACTACAGCTCTGTGTTGAACACATCTACACTACAATTCTGTGTTGAACACATCTACACTACAGCTCTGTGTTGAACACATCTACACTACAGCTCTGTGTTGAACACATCTACACTACAATTCTGTGATGAACACAACTACACTACAGCTCACTACAGCTGTGTCGAACACATCTACACTACAATTCTGTGTTGAACACATCTACACTACAGCTCTGTGTTGAACAAATCTACACTACAGCTCACTACAGCTGTGTCGAACACATCTACACTACAGCTCTGTGTTGAACACATCTACACTACAGCTCACTACAGCTCTGTGTCGAACTCATCTACACTACAGCTCTGTGTCGAACACATCTACACTACAGCTCTGTGTTGAACACATCTACACTACAGCTCTGTGTTGAACACATCTACACTACAGCTCTGTGTTGAACACATCTACACTACAGCTCACTACAGCTCTGTGTCGAACACATCTACACTACAGCTCTGTGTTGAACACATCTACACTACAGCTCACTACAGCTCTGTGTCGAACACATCTACACTACAGCTCTGTGTCAAACACATCTACACTACAGCTCTCTGTTGAACACATCTACACTAGAGCTTTGTGTTGTACACCTCACATCTCAAAAATTCCTTAGGGTTCTCCAGAATGCAAACACACTGTTAATGAATACCTACATCTATAGTAGAAGTTCAGCTGTCGTTTTACGAGGTAATGTATCATGGGCACCGTAAACAGTAAACAATCTCATAACAAACGCTGTCTTTCAGACCGTTGAGAGAGTGATACTGTAAGTATTAGCTGATCAAACCAGGTTGTTGACTTCTCACCTTGATCACCCTGCCTTTAAGATGAAGTAGAGGGAGTGGTGTGTCGGCTGGGTGTGTGTGTGTGTGTGTGTGTGTGTGTGTGTGTGTGTGTGTGTGTGTGTGTGTGTGTGTGTGTGTGTGTGTGTGTGTGTGTGTGTGTGTGTGTGTATGTGTGTGTGTGTGTGTGTGTGTGTGTGTGTTTAACTAGAACTTGACTAACCTGTGTGTGCAGCAGAAGAGAGGAGTCTGTCTGATAGTAAGAACACTGTCTTTGTTTACTGCTGCAGGACCTGTGGCCACTTGCCAGGTAACTATTACACTAGACAGAGATAGATAGCACGGCCCTGCCAGGTAACTATTACACTAGACAGAGATAACACAACCCTGCCAGGTAACTATTACACTAGACAGAGATAACACAACCCTGCCAGGTAACTATTACACTAGACAGAGATAACACAACCCTGCCAGGTAACTATTACACTAGACAGAGATAACACAGCCCTGCCAGGTAACTATTACACTAGACAGAGATAACACAACCCTGCCAGGTAACTATTACACTAGACAGAGATAACACAACCCTGCCAGGTAACTACTACACTAGACAGAGATAAAACAACACTGCCAGGTAACTATTACACTAGACAGAGATAGATAGCACGACCCTGCCAGGTAACTATTACACTAGACAGAGATAACACAACCCTGCCAGGTAACTATTACACTAGACAGAGATAGATAGCACGGCCCTGCCAGGTAACTATTACACTAGACAGAGATAGATAGCACGGCCCTGCCAGGTAACTATTACACTAGACAGAGATAACACAACCCTGCCAGGTAACTATTACACTAGACAGAGATAACACAACCCTGCCAGGTAACTATTACACTAGACAGAGATAACACAACCCTGCCAGGTAACTATTACACTAGACAGAGATAACACAACCCTGCCAGGTAACTATTACACTAGACAGAGATAGATAGCACGGCCCTGCCAGGTAACTATTACACTAGACAGAGATAACACAACCCTGCCAGGTAACTATTACACTAGACAGAGATAGATAGCACGGCCCTGCCAGGTAACTATTACACTAGACAGAGATAGATAGCACGGCCCTGCCAGGTAACTATTACACTAGACAGAGATAACACAACCCTGCCAGGTAACTATTACACTAGACAGAGATAACACAACCCTGCCAGGTAACTATTACACTAGACAGAGATAACACAGCCCTGCCAGGTAACTATTACACTAGACAGAGATAGATAGCACGGCCCTGCCAGGTAACTATTACACTAGACAGAGATAACACAACCCTGCCAGGTAACTATTACACTAGACAGAGATAACACAACCCTGCCAGGTAACTATTACACTAGACAGAGATAACACAACCCTGCCAGGTAACTATTACACTAGACAGAGATAACACAGCCCTGCCAGGTAACTATTACACTAGACAGAGATAACACAACCCTGCCAGGTAACTATTACACTAGACAGAGATAACACAACCCTGCCAGGTAACTATTACACTAGACAGAGATAACACAACCCTGCCAGGTAACTATTACACTAGACAGAGATAACACAACCCTGCCAGGTAACTATTACACTAGACAGAGATAACACAATCCTGCCAGGTAACTATTACACTAGACAGAGATAACACAACCCTGCCAGGTAACTATTACACTAGACAGAGATAACACAATCCTGCCAGGTAACTATTACACTAGACAGAGATAGATAACACAGCCCTGCCAGGTAACTATTACACTAGACAGAGATAACACAACCCTGCCAGGTAACTATTACACTAGACAGAGATAACACAGCCCTGCCAGGTAACTATTACACTAGACAGAGATAACACAACCCTGCCAGGTAACTATTACACTAGACAGAGATAACACAACCCTGCCAGGTAACTATTACACTAGACAGAGATAACACAACCCTGCCAGGTAACTATTACACTAGACAGAGATAACACAACCCTGCCAGGTAACTATTACACTAGACAGAGATAACACAACCCTGCCAGGTAACTATTACACTAGACAGAGATAACACAACCCTGCCAGGTAACTATTACACTAGACAGAGATAACACAACCCTGCCAGGTAACTATTACACTAGACAGAGATAAAACAACCCTGCCAGGTAACTACTACACTAGACAGAGATAACACAGCCCTGCCAGGTAACTACTACACTAGACAGAGATAACACAACCCTGCCAGGTAACTACTACACTAGACAGAGATAACACAGCCCTGCCAGGTAACTATTACACTAGACAGAGATAACACAACCCTGCCAGGTAACTATTACACTAGACAGAGATAACACAACCCTGCCAGGTAACTATTACACTAGACAGAGATAACACAACCCTGCCAGGTAACTACTACACTAGACAGAGATAACACAGCCCTGCCAGGTAACTATTACACTAGACAGAGATAACACAACCCTGCCAGGTAACTATTACACTAGACAGAGATAACACAACCCTGCCAGGTAACTATTACACTAGACAGAGATAACACAACCCTGCCAGGTAACTACTACACTAGACAGAGATAACACAGCCCTGCCA
This sequence comes from Oncorhynchus clarkii lewisi, assembly GCF_045791955.1. Taxonomy (NCBI): domain Eukaryota; kingdom Metazoa; phylum Chordata; class Actinopteri; order Salmoniformes; family Salmonidae; genus Oncorhynchus; species Oncorhynchus clarkii. Next base: position 35,397,594 of record NC_092172.1, on the reverse strand, counting down.
GGTAACTATTACACTAGACAGAGATAACACAACCCTGCCAGGTAACTATTACACTAGACAGAGATAACACAATCCTGCCAGGTAACTATTACACTAGACAGAGATAACACAACCCTGCCAGGTAACTATTACACTAGACAGAGATAACACAATCCTGCCAGGTAACTATTACACTAGACAGAGATAGATAACACAGCCCTGCCAGGTAACTATTACACTAGACAGAGATAACACAACCCTGCCAGGTAACTATTACACTAGACAGAGATAACACAGCCCTGCCAGGTAACTATTACACTAGACAGAGATAACACAACCCTGCCAGGTAACTATTACACTAGACAGAGATAACACAACCCTGCCAGGTAACTATTACACTAGACAGAGATAACACAACCCTGCCAGGTAACTATTACACTAGACAGAGATAACACAACCCTGCCAGGTAACTATTACACTAGACAGAGATAACACAACCCTGCCAGGTAACTATTACACTAGACAGAGATAACACAACCCTAACTATTACACTAGACAGAGATAACACAACCCTGCCAGGTAACTATTACACTAGACAGAGATAACACAACCCTGCCAGGTAACTACTACACTAGACAGAGATAACACAGCCCTGCCAGGTAACTAACACAACCCTGCCAGGTAACTACTACACTAGACAGAGATAACACAGCCCTGCCAGGTAACTATTACACTAGACAGAGATAACACAACCCTGCCAGGTAACTATTACACTAGACAGAGATAACACAACCCTGCCAGGTAACTATTACACTAGCCACAACCCTGCCAGGTAACTATTACACTAGACAGAGATAACACAACCCTGCCAGGTAACTATTACACTAGACAGAGATAACACAACCCTGCCAGGTAACTATTACACTAGACAGAGATAACACAACCCTGCCAGGTAACTACTACACTAGACAGAGATAACACAGCCCTGCCAGGTAACTATTACACTAGACAGAGATAACACAACCCTGCCAGGTAACTATTACACTAGACAGACATAACACAACCCTGCCAGGTAACTATTACACTAGACAGAGATAACACAACCCTGCCAGGTAACACTAGACAGAGATAACACAACCCTGCCAGGTAACTATTACACTAGACAGAGATAACACAACCCTGCCAGGTAACTATTACACTAGACAGAGATAACACAACCCTGCCAGGTAACTATTACACTGCCAGGCCAGGTAACTATTACACTAGACAGAGATAACACAACCCTGCCAGGTAACTATTACACTAGACAGAGATAACACAACCCTGCCAGGTAACTATTACACTAGACAGAGATAACACAACCCTGCCAGGTAACTATTACACTAGACAGAGATAACACAACCCTGCCAGGTAACTATTACACTAGACAGAGATAACACAACCCTGCCAGGTAACTATTACACTAGACAGAGATAACACAACCCTGCCAGGTAACTATTACACTAGACAGAGATACACAACCCTAGACAGACAGATAACACAGACAGAGAT
>NC_092172.1:35376064-35386064 GCF_045791955.1 Oncorhynchus clarkii lewisi | reverse complement strand
AAACAAACATTTATTGTGGAACTGGGATTCCTGGGAGTGCATTCCGATGAAGATCATCAAAGGTAAGTGAATATTCATAACACTATTTCTGAGTTTTGTGACACCTCTCCTTGGTTGGAAAATGGCTGTAGGTTTTTCTGTGGCTAGGCACTGACCTAACATAATTGCATGGTGTGCTTTTACCATAAAACTTTTTTTTAAATCTGACACAGCGGTTAGGGGGCGCTAGGGGGGGGTGCTATTAAAATTTTGGGATGAAAAACGTTCCCATTTTAAACAAGATATTTTGTCACGAAAAGATGCTTGACTATGCATATAATTGACAGCTTTGGATAGAAAACACTGACGTTTCCAAAAATGCAAAGATATTGTCTGTGAGTGCCACAGAACTGATGTTACAGGCGAAACCCAGATAAAAATCCAACCAGGAAGTGCCGCATTTTTTGAAACCGCCTCATGCCAATGACTCCTTATATGGCTGTGAATGAGCTACGAATGAGCTTACGTTTTCCACGTATTCCTCAAGGTGTCTACAGCATTGTGACGTCTTTGTACGCATTTCCCTTGAAGAATGGCCGTAAGGGACCATATATAGCAAGTGGTCACATGGTGTCTCCCGCAGCAAATCTTGCGTAAAATACTGAGGTAGCCATTTTTCCAATCGCTTCTTATGAGAAACCAATTGCCTCGACGGATATATTATCGAATATATATGTTAAAAACACCTTGAGGATGGATCCTAAACAACGTTTGCCGTGTTTCTGTCGATATTATGGAGCTAATTTTGAAAAAAGTTTGGCGTTGTAGTGGTAGCATTTTCCGGTCGATTTCTCAGCCAAGCATGATGAACAAATGGGAGCTATTTCGCCTACAAAAATAATATTTTGGGAAAAAAGGAACATTTGCTATCTAACTGGGAGTCTCCTGAGTGAAAGGATCTGAAGTTCTTCAAAGGTAAATTATTTAATTTGGTTGCTTTTCTTATTTTCGTGAAAATGTTGCCTGCTGCCAGCAGAGCCTGGCATAGCATTATGCCATGATAAACTTACACAAATGCTTGTCTAGCGTTGGCCTTAACGCATATTTTGAACATCTGAGACGACAAAAGGCTAAGCTTGTGTTTGAATATATTTCATTTGTGATTTTCATGAATAGGAAAAGTTTCTAGGGGTATTTATGTCCGCTGCGTTATGCTAATTCGTCTGAGGCGATGATTACGCTCCGGGATCCGGGAGTCGCAAGAAGTTAAGGAGAAGTTTCTTTAATTGTGTGTTCAACACTTGTATCTTTCATCAATGTTTATGAGTATATATATTATATTATATACTATATAATATATATATATTATAAGTATTTCTGTAATTTGATGTGGCACTTTCACCGGATGTCTGTTTGAGACAATGCATTTCTGAACATAACGCACCAATTTCAAATGAGGCTTTTTGGACATAAAGATTCACTTTATCGAACAAAACACATATTTACTGTCTAACATGGAGTCCTGGGAGTGCCATCCGGTGAAGATCATCAAAGGTTAGTGATTCATTTTAACGTTACTTCTGTCTTTTGTGACACCTCTCCTTCTTTGGAAAATGGCTGTGTGTTTTTCGGTGGCTTGGCGCTGACCTGACATAAAGCAAGGTGTGCTTTCGCTTTAAAGCCTTTTTGAAATCAGACACTGTGGCTGAATTAAGGGGAAGATCATCTTTAAAATGGTGTATAATACTTGTATGTTGATGCTACCGTCCCACTTATGTTGTTTTGAATTTGGCGCCCTGCAATGTCATTGGCTGTTGGCGAGGTGGGATGCTACCGTCCCACCTATCCCAGAGAAGTTCATCAACAGCTCCACTCCAAGATACAGCTCATCTCCAGGTCCAGCCCTGTGTGTTTTACCTCTCTGATACTGAAGTGCCACCCCCCCCCCCTCCTAAAGTACCCCGTTCCTGGCCTTTTCACACTCTTTCTCTCTCTGTCTTTCCCTTTCACTCTCCTCTCTCTCTCTCTTCCTCACATTTAATCACTCTCACTTGAATTTTTCTCTTTCTCACTCTCCTCTATCTCTCCCTCATCTCCCTCTCTTGCCAACTTCCTCCCTGTTTGAAAACAGAACAAACCCCCACGCCTTTCTCCATCCTCCCTCCTCTATACCCCCTCCCCAATTCCCCCTCCCCCCCTACTCTCTCTCCCCCCAGCTGTGATTGTAGCCAGATGTTAACATTGACTGAGTCGGTTGTTAGCACAGTGCTAGAGATGTGGCATTTGGACCCGATTTGGCCAAGTCCTGTTCAACACACACACACACAAACACACACACACACACACACACACACACACACACACACACACACACACACACACACACACACACGCACACACAGCACACATAAAACACACACACACACACACACACACACACAACAAGCCACAATAACACAGCAAAGCAAACACACAGAGGGGAACAACCAGGTCAAACCACCTCATCTATTATCATATCCTCTTCATCAACCACCTCATCTATTATCATCTCCTCTTCATCAACCACCTCATCTATTATCATCTCCTCTTCATCAACCACCTCATCTATTATCATATCCTCTTCATCAACCACCTCATCTATTATCATCTCCTCTTCATCAACCACCTCATCTATTATCATATCCTCTTCATCAACCACCTCATCTATTATCAGCTTCCTCTTCATCAACCACCTCATCTATTATCATCTCCTCTTCATCAACCACCTCATCTATTATCATATCCTCTTCATCAATCACCTCATCTATTATCAACTCCTCTTCATCAACCGCCTTATCTATTATCGTCTCCTCTTCATCAACCACCTCATCTATTATCAGCTTCCTCTTCATCAACCACCTCATCTATTATCATCTTCCTCTTCATCAACCACCTCATCTATTATCATATCCTCTTCATCAACCAGGTCAAACCACCTCATCAATTATCAGCCTCCTCTTCATCATCCAGGTCATCTATTATTATCCCCTCTTCATCAACCACCTCATCTATTATCATCTCCTCTTCATCAACCAGGTCATCTATTATCATCTCCTCTTCATCAACCAGGTCATCTTTTATCATCTTCCTCTTCATCAACCAGGTCATCTATTATCATCTCCTCTTCATCAACCAGGTCATATATTATCATCTCCTATTCTTCACAATTATTCTACTATGTATAATTTATTTTTTCCCTGCGTTGCAACAGGGTGATCCAATTAAGATCCTGCATCCTCCTGTCATTAAGGAAATCCATTTCTATGTGTGTGTGATGTAAATGTCCAAACACACATCTGATCACATCCTGGTACCCATCAGTTATACCACACACATACACTGTGTGAACACCTGCTCTTGCCATGACACAGACCGACCAGGTGAGTCCAGTCCAGGTGGAAGCTCTGATCCCTTATTGATGTGACATGTTTATATCCACTTCAAATCAGTGTAGATGAAGAAGAGGAGGAGACGGGTTGTTTGGGACAATTGATACGTGGATTGTGTATGTGTGCCATTCGGAGGATGAATGGGCAAATCACATCAAATCAAATCTAATTTATTTATATAGCCTTTCGTACATCAGCTGATATCTCAAAGTGCTGTACAGAAACCCAGCCTAAAACCCCAAACAGCAAGCAATGCAGGTGTAGAAGCACGACAAAAGATGTACGTGCCTTTGAACAGGGTATGGTAGTAGGTGCCTTTGAACAGGGTCTGGTAGTAGGTGTCTTTGAACAGGGTAGTAGGTGCCTTTGAACAGGGTATGGTAGTAGGTGCCTTTGAACAAGGTATGGTAGTAGGTGCCTTTGAACAGGGTATGATAGTAGGTGCCTTTGAACAGGGTATGGTAGTAGGTGTCTTTGAACAGGGTATGGTAGTAGGTGTCTTTGAACAGGGTAATAGGTGTCCTTGAACGGGGTATGTTAGTAGGTGCCTTTGAACGGGGTATTGTAGTAGGTGCCTTTGAACAGGGTATGGTAGTAGGTGCCTTTGAACAGGGTATGGTAGTAGGTGTCTTTGAACAGGGTAATAGGTGCCTTTGAAAAGGGTATGGTAGTAGGTGTCTTTGAACAGGGTATGGTAGTAGGTGCCTTTGAACGGTGTATGGTAGTAGGTGCCTTTGAACAGGGTATGATAGTAGGTGCCTTTGAACAGGGTCTGGTAGTAGGTGCCTTTGAACAGGGTCTGATAATAGGTGCCTTTGAACAGGGTATGGTAGTAAATGCCTTTGAACAGGGTAGTAGGGGCCTTTGAACAGGGGTATGGTGGTAGGGGCCTTTGAACAGGGTCTGGTAGTAGGTGTCTTTGAACAGGGTAGTAGGTGCCTTTGAACAGGGTATGGTAGTAGGTGCCTTTGAACAGGGTATGATAGTAGGTGCCTTTGAACAGGGTATGGTAGTAGGTGCCTTTGAACAGGGTATGGTAGTAGGTGTCTTTGAACAGGGTAATAGGTGTCCTTGAACGGGGTATGGTAGTAGGTGCCTTTGAACGGGGTATTGTAGTAGGTGCCTTTGAACAGGGTATGGTAGTAGGTGCCTTTGAACAGGGTATGGTAGTAGGTGTCTTTGAACAGGGTAATAGGTGCCTTTGAACAGGGTATGGTAGTAGGTGTCTTTGAACAGGGTATGGTAGTAGGTGCCTTTGAACGGTGTATGGTAGTAGGTGCCTTTGAACAGGGTATGGTAGTAGGTGCCTTTGAACGGTGTATGATAGTAGGTGCCTTTGAACAGGGTCTGGTAGTAGGTGCCTTTGAACAGGGTCTGATAATAGGTGCCTTTGAACAGGGTATGGTAGTAAATGCCTTTGAACAGGGTAGTAGGGGCCTTTGAACAGGGTCTGGTAGTAGGTGCCTTTGAACAGGGTAGTAGGGGCCTTTGAACAGGGTCTGATAATAGGTGCCTTTGAACAGGGTATGGTAGTAAATGCCTTTGAACAGGGTAGTAGGGGCCTTTGAACAGGGTCTGGTAGTAGGGGCCTTTGAACAGGGTCTGGTAGTAGGGGCCTTTGAACAGGGGTATGGTAGTAGGTGTCTTTGAATAGGGGTATGGTAGTAGGTGTCTTTGAATAGGGGTATGGTCAGGGGTACGGTAGTAGGGGCCTTTGAACAGGGTCTGGTAGTAATCAAATTCAAATCAAATCAAATGTATTTATATAGCCCTTCGTACATCAGCTGATATCTCAAAGTGCTGTACAGAAACCCAGCCTAAAACCCCAAACAGCAAGCAATGCAGGTGTAGAAGCACGGTGGCTAGGAAAAACTCCCTAGAAAGGCCAAAACCTAGGAAGAAACCCAGAGAGGAACCAGGCTATGTGGGGTGGCCAGTCCTCTTCTGGCTGTGCCGGGTGGAGATTATAACAGAACATGGCCAAGATGTTTAAATGTTCATAAATGACCAGCATGGTCGAATAATAATAAGGCAGAACAGTTGAAACTGGAGCAGCAGCACAGTCAGGTGGACTGGGGACAGCAAGGAGTCATCATGTCAGGTATTCCTGGGGCATGGTCCTAGGGCTCAGGTCCTCCGAGAGAGAGAAAGAAAGAGAGAATTAGAGAGAGCATATGTGGGATGGCCAGTCCTCTTCTGGCTGTGCCGGGTGGAAATTATAACAGAACATGGCCAAGATGTTCAAATGTTCATAAATGACCAGCATGGTCGAATAATAATAAGGCAGAACAGTTGAAACTGGAGCAGCAGCACGGTCAGGTGGACTGGTGACAGCAAGGAGTCATCATGTCAGGTAGTCCTGGGTGCCTAGGTGCCTTTGAACAGGGGCATGGTAGTAGGTGCCTTTGAACAGGGTATGGTAGTAGGTGTCTTTGAATAGGGGAATGGTCAGGGGGTACGGTAGTAGGTGCCTTTGAACAGGGTATGGTAGTAGGTGCCTTTGAACAGGGTATGGTAGTAGGTGTCTTTGAACAGGGTATGGTAGTAGGTGTCTTTGAACGGGGTATGGTAGTAGGTGCCTTTGAACAGGGGTATGGTAGTAGGTGCCTTTGAACAGGGTAGGGTAGTAGGTGTCTTTGAACAGGGGTATGGTAGTAGGTGTCTTTGAACGGGGTATGGTAGTAGGTGCCTTTGAACAGGGTATGGTAGTAGGTGTCTTTGAACAGGGTATGATAGTAGGTGCCGGGCCCACCGGTCAAGAACTGCAACGCTGCTGGTATTTTTCCACGCTCAACAGTTTCCTGTGTGTATCAAGAATTGTCCACCACCCAAAGGACATCCAGCCAACTTGACACAATTGTGGGAAGCATTGGAGTCAACATGGGCCAGCATCCCTGTGGAACGCTTTCAACACCTTGTACAGTCCATTAACCCGACGAATCCATGTCCCGGCAAAATATTATATAGACCAATCAGAGTCTTGCTTGTCAACCAATCAGCTGTGAGTGTTCAAGACGAATCCATGTCCCGGCAAAAAGGGGGTGCAACTCATCATTAGAGAAGGTGTTATTAGCTAAGTTCAATGGGGTCTTTATATAGACCAATCAGAGTCCCCTCGATGCTTGTCAGCCAATCAGCTGTGAGTGTTCAAGACGAATCCATGCCCCGGCAAAAAGGGGGTGCAACTCATCGTTAGGAAGGTGTTCCTAACGGGTTGTGCAGTCAGTGGTACGAGGCGCCGTCAGGCATACCGCACAGTGTTTTGATGCTACTTCAACCTTTGCCAAGATGTAGCTAAGTATGTGTGTGTGTGTGTGTGTGTGTGTGTGGAATGTGAACATGGTGCAGGGTGTTTTTCCCCTCCTCCTCCTCCTCCCAACCTCCTCTTCCCTCCCCTCCTCCTCCTCCTCCTCCCACCCTCCTCTTCCCTCCCCTCTACTACCCTCCTCCTCCCACCCTCCTCCCCTTCCTTCCCCTCCACTACCCTCCTCCTCCTCCCACCCTCCCCCCTTCCCTCCCCTCCACTACCCTCCTCCTCCCACCCTCCTCCCCTTCCCTCCCCTCCACTACCCTCCTCCTCCCACCCTCCTCCCCTTCCTTCCCCTCCACTACCCTCCTCCTCCCACCCCCCCCCTTCCCTCCCCTACACTACCCTCCTCCTCCCACCCTCCTCCCCTTCCCTCCCCTCCACTACCCTCCTCCTCCCACCCTCCCCACCTTCCCTCCCCTCCACTACCCTCCTCTTCCCACCCTCCTCCCCTTCCTTCCCCACTACCCTCCTCCTCCCACCCTCCTCCCCTTCCCTCCCCTCCACTACCCTCCTCCTCCCACCCTCCCCACCTTCCCTCCCCTCCACTACCCTCCTCTTCCCACCCTCCTCCCCTTCCTTCCCCACTACCCTCCTCCTCCCACCCTCCTCCCCTTCCTTCCCCTCCACTACCCTCCTCCTCCCACCCTCCTCCCACCCTCCTAAGGACCAGGGCCCTTAGGAGATGTGTTTGGACCAGGGCCCATAGGAGATGTGTTTGGACCAGGGCCCATAAGGGATGTGTTTGGACCAGGGCCCATAGGGGATGTGTTTGGTCCAGATAATGCAGGCCTTGTCTCATTGATAATGCAGGCCCTGTCTCAGTGATAATGCAGGCCCTGTCTCAGTGACAATGCAGGCCCTGTCTCAGTGATAATCCAGGCCCTGTCTCAGTGATAATGCAGGGCCTGTTTCGGTGATAACGCATGCCCTGTATCAGTGATAATCCAGGCCCTGTCTCAGTGATAATGCAGGCCCTGTTTCGGTGATAATGAGGATAATAATGTGTTTATTTTCTGTAAACAGCTGAACACTCCTCAGTCCTCCGCCTGAGAACAACAAGATGGAACTTGAACTGCTAGTTGTGGTGTCGCTCCGTCCTCCCACATGATAGTTTGTTTTGTGTTCTGTGTTCTGTGTCTCTGACTGTGTGTGTGTGTGTGTGCGTGTGTGTGTGCGTGTGCGTGCCTGTGTGTGTGTGTGTGTGTGTGTGTGCATGTGCGTGCCTGTGTGTGTGTGTGCGTGCGTGCGTGTGTGTGTGCGTGCGTGCGCGTGCGTGCGTGCGTGCGTGCGTGTATGTGTGTGTGTGTGTGTGTGTGTGTGTGTGTGTGTGTGTGTGTGTGTGCGTGCGTGCGTGCGTGCGTGCGTGTGTGTGTGTGTGTATAAGATTCTCTCTCAGTCTGTTGTTATGGTGGGTACAGGCCTGATGCGTTAATTGCCATGCAGAAGCAGAACTACGAGAAGGAGAATCCCTTGTTAGGGATCATTAGGGGCAGATCGGTACTTTTTACATTTCATGCTCATTGCCTGAGCAGATTTCAACTGAAAAACACTTGGTGAAACTTTTCACGTATTCTGTCTCAGATGTCGTCCGCCTCCTCCTCATAACAGAGAGACTAGCCGAGATGTCCTCCTCCTCCTCGTCACAGAGAGACTAGCCGAGATGTCCTCCTCATCATCATCACATAGAGACTAAGTGAGATGTCCTACTCCTCATCATCACAGAGAGACTAGCCAAGATGTCCTCCTCCTCCTCATCACAGAGAGACTAGCCGAGATGTCCTCCTCCTCCTCATCACAGAGAGACTAGCCGAGATGTCCTCCTCCTCCTCATCACAGAGAGACTAGCTGAGATGTCCTCCTCCTCCTCCTCCTCATCACAGAGAGACTGGCCGAGATGTCCTCCTCCTCCTCATCACAGAGAGACTAGCCGAGATGTCCTCCTCCTCCTCATCACAGAGAGACTCCCCGAGATGTCCTCCTCCTCCTCATCACAGAGAGACTAGCCAAGATGTCCTCCTCCTCCTCATCACAGAGAGACTAGCTGAGATGTCCTCCTCCTCCTCATCACAGAGAGACTCCCCGAGATGTCCTCCTCCTCCTCATCACAGAGAGACTAGCCGAGATGTCCTCCTCCTCCTCATTACAGAGAGACTAGCCGAGATGTCCTCCTCCTCATCATCACAGAGAGACTAGCTGAGATGTCCTCCTCCTCATCATCACAGAGAGACTAGCCGAGACGTTGATTACATTACTTAGTTTGTAATATGGGCACTTAAATTACTCATATCTGGTGTCTCACAATCATGACCCAGTCAGTATCAACACAGTGATCCTGTCTCATCATCATGACCCAGTCAGTATCAACACAGTGATCCTGTCTCACCATCATGACCCAGTCAGTATCAACACAGTGATCCTGTCTCACCATCATGACCCAGTCAGTATCAACACAGTGATCCTGTCTCACCACCATGACCCAGTCAGTATCAACACAGTGATCCTGTCTCACCAACACAGTGATCCTGTCTCACCATCATGACCCAGTCAGTATCAACACAGTGATCCTGTCTCACCACCATGACCCAGTCAGTATCAACAAAGTGATCCTGTCTCACCATCACAGTGATCCTGTCTCATCAACACAGTGATCCTGTCTCATCAACACAGTGATCCTGTCTCACCAACACAGTGATCCTGTCTCATCAACACAGTGATCCTGTCTCATCAACACAGTGATCCTGTCTCATCAACACAGTGATCCTGTCTCACCATCATGACCCAGTCAGTATCAACACAGTGATCCTGTCTCACCATCATGACCCAGTCAGTATCAACACAGTGATCCTGTCTCATCAACACATTGATCCTGTCTCACCAACATGACCCAGTCAGTATCAACACAGTGATCCTGTCTCATCAACACAGTGATCCTGTCTCACCATCATGACCCAGTCAGTATCAACACAGTGATCCTGTCTCGCCATCATGACCCAGTCAGTATCAACACAGTGATCCTGTCTCGCCACCACAGTGATCCTGTCTCGCCACCACAGTGATCCTGTCTCATCAACACAGTGATCCTGTCTCACCAACACAGTGATCCTGTCTCACCAACACAGTGATACTGTCTCACCAACACAGTGATCCTGTCTCACAAACACAGTGATCCTGTCTCACCAACACAGTGATACTGTCTCACCAACACAGTGATCCTGTCTCATCAACACAGTGATCCTGTCTCACCAACACAGTGATCCTGTTTCACAAACACAGTGATCCTGTC
>NC_092172.1:35338564-35371064 GCF_045791955.1 Oncorhynchus clarkii lewisi | reverse complement strand
TCTCTCCCTGTTTGGAATATTTATGTATTTAACGAGCTGGGATGGGGCCCAGAACACACACACACACACACACACACACACACACACACACACACACACACACACACACACACACCATGGGGCCCAGAACAGCTGAACACAGAGCTGTTGCATCTTGCCAAATATTAAAGGAACACAGAAAAACAGACTAAGAGAGACGACAACCGTCATGGGACTTTGTGGCCGCAGAGGAACAAGCAATTTGTCCCGAAGTCAGAGCCTGGAATATTTATTGTGTTGTTTCATCATTCTTGAACCTCGGCTGTGTCCCGATTGGCACCATAGTCATTATTTAGTGAACCCCTCCTCCCCTCCTCGGCTGTGTCCCGATTGGCACCATAGTCATTATTTAGTGAACCCCTCCTCCCCTCCTCGGCTGTGTCCCGATTGGCACCATAGTCATTATTTAGTGATCCCCTCCACCCCTCCTCGGCTGTGTCCCGATTGGCACCATAGTCATTATTTAGTGAACCCCTCCTCTCCTCCTCGGCTGTGTCCCGATTGGCACCATAGTCATTATTTAGTGTACCCCTCCTCCCCTCCTCGGCTGTGTCCCGATTGGCACCATAGTCATTATTTAGTGATCTCCTCCTCCCCTCCTCGGCTGTGTCCCGATTGGCACCATAGTCATTATTTAGTGATCCCCTCCTCCCCTCCTCGGCTGTGTCCCGATTGGCACCATAGTCATTATTTAGTGATCCCCTCCTCCCCTCCTCGGCTGTGTCCCGATTGGCACCATAGTCATTATTTAGTGATCCCCTCCTCGGCTGTGTCCCGATTGGCACCATAGTCATTATTTAGTGATCCCCTCCACCCCTCCTCGGCTGTGTCCCGATTGGCACCATAGTCATTATTTAGTGATCCCCTCCACCCCTCCTCGGCTGTGTCCCGATTGGCACCATAGTCATTATTTAGTGATCCCCTCCTCTCCTCCTCGGCTGTGTCCCGATTGGCACCATAGTCATTATTTAGTGATCCCCTCCTCCCCTCCTCGGCTGTGTCCGGATTGGCACCATAGTCATTATTTAGTGATCCCCTCCTCCCCTCCTCGGCTGTGTCCCGATTGGCACCATAGTCATTATTTAGTGATCCCCTCCACCCCTCCTCGGCTGTGTCCCGATTGGCACCATAGTCATTATTTAGTGATCCCCTCCTCTCCTCCTCGGCTGTGTCCCGATTGGCACCATAGTCATTATTTAGTGATCCCCTCCTCCCCTCCTCGGCTGTGTCCCGATTGGCACCATAGTCATTATTTAGTGATCCCCTCCTCTCCTCCTCGGCTGTGTCCCGATTGGCACCATAGTCATTATTTAGTGATCCCCTCCTCTCCTCCTCGATGTCCTCTTGTTTAATTGAGCAGACTGTCTAATATGTCAACTGCAGCATCTCAAACAAGCCACGAATTACAACCATTGAGTCTATGGAGCTTCAGCTTTGGGGAAGACTAATTCTAAACTAATTCAGAACAGAAATGTATTCTGTTGCAGAAGAGATCATCAACATAGAGGGTTGGTGCTGAGAGCACACTTCCTGTTAATCAACATAGAGTGTTGGTGCTGACAGCACACTTCCTGTTAATCAACATAGAGTGTTGGTGCTGACAGCACACTTCTTGTTAATCAACATAGAGGGTTGGTGCTGAGAGCACACTTCCTGTTAATCAATATAGTGCTGGTGCTGAGAGCACACTTCCTGTTAATCAACATAGTGTTGGTGCTGAGAGCACACTTCCTGTTAATCAATATAGAGGGTTGGTGCTGAGAGCACACTTCCTGTTAATCAATATAGAGGGTTGGTGCTGAGAGCACACTTCCTGTTAATCAACATAGAGTGTTGGTCCTGAGAGCACACTTCCTGTTAATCAACATAGTGTTGGTGCTGAGAGCACACTTCCTGTTAATCAATATAGAGGGTTGGTGCTGAGAGCACACTTCCTGTTAATCAACATAGAGTGTTGGTCCTGACAGCACACTTCCTGTTAATCAACATAGAGTGTTGGTGATGACAGCACACTTCCTGTTAATCAATCTAGAGTGTTGGTCCTGACAGCACACTTCCTGTTAATCAACAGAGTGTTGGTGATGACAGCACACTTCCTGTTAATCAACATAGAGTGTTGGTGATGACAGCACACTTCCTGTTAATCAACATAGAGTGTTGGTCCTGACAGCACACTTCCTGTTAATCAACATAGAGTGTTGGTGCTGACAGCACACTTCCTGTTAATCAACATAGAGTGTTGGTGATGACAGCACACTTCCTGTTAATCAACATAGAGTGTTGGTGCTGAGAGCACACTTCCTGTTAATCAACATAGAGTGTTGGTGATGACAGCAAACTTCCTGTTAATCAACATAGAGTGTTGGTCCTGACAGCACACTTCCTGTTAATGGTCACAGGGCTCTGGTCAAATAATATATTTATATATATAGGGAATAGAATGCAGAGAAATTCAACAGATTTTCTTATCAGACGTCCCTAACAGGAAACCCCCTTCCATACACAACAAACTTGAAGGGGAATATTACGAGTGTGTTCAGTTTACAGGCCTTTCTGATCTGGTCATAGATGACAAACTCCCACGCTGCTATTGTTGCCTGTTAGACAAACAGACTAATGTCAGATGATGCTTTCTCTCTGAAGAACCAATGACAAACGGCTCTGCTCCCCGAAAACATTGTTTTATACCCCACATAATGTGTCAATTAACTAGCTATCTGAGTGGGTGAATAAACACCAGACCACTAGGAGACTATTCACCACCACAGCTCTGTTGGGGTTCACCAATAGAGGGAGGGAGGGAGGGAGGGAGGGAGGGAGGGAGGGGGAGAGGGAGAGAGGGAGAGAGAGAGAGAGAGAGAGAGAGAGAGAGAGAGAGAGAGAGAGAGAGAGAGAGAGAGAGAGAGAGAGAGAGAGAGAGAGAGAGAGAGAGAGAGAGAGAGAGAGAGAGAGAGAGAGAGAGAGAGAGAGAGAGAGGGAGAGATAGAGAGAGAGGGAGAGAGAGAGAGAGAGAGAGAGAGAGAGAGAGAGAGAGAGAGAGGGAGGGAGGGAGGGAGGGAGGGAGGGAGGGAGGGAGGGAGGGAGAGATGGTTGACGAGGACACCAAGTCAGAAAAATAACAGCATACAGAACATTCCCTGTTCACACATCAATCAGGACCGGACCAAGCCACTAGAACAACACCCAGTGTTCTCCAGGGACCAGCCCGGTGGTTCTGAAGGCTGTTTCTGAAGGCTGTTTCTCTTTAACCTACGTAGTGCACTACTTGTGACCGAGGCCCTACGGGTGGATGGTCTATGGGTCCTGGTCTAATGTAGGGCACTACTTGTGACCGGGACCCTACGGGTGGATGGTCTATGGGTCCTGGTCTAATGTAGTGCACTACTTGTGACCGAGGCCCTACGGGTGGATGGTCTATGGATCCTGGTCTAATGTAGTGCACTACTTGTGACCGGGACCCTACGGGTGGATGGTCTATGGGTCCTGGTCTAATGTAGTGCATTACTTATGACCGGGACCCTACGGGTGGATGGTCTATGGGTCCTGGTCTAATGTAGTGCACTACAGTATAGGGAACAGGGTGCCATTTGGGAAACAGCTCAATGTGGCATACCTCCACAATATACTAGATGGTTGATTGAACCTCATACCTCCACAATATACTAGATGGTTGATAGACCCTCATACCTCCACAATATACTAGATGGTTGATAGACCCTCATACCTCCACAATATACTAGATGGTTGATAGACCCTCATACCTCCACCGTATACTAGATGGTTGATAGACCCTCAGACCTCCACAATATACTAGATGGTTGATAGACCCTCATACCTCCACAATATACTAGATGGTTGATTGAACCTCATACCTCCACCATATACTAGATGGTTGATAGACCCTCATACCTCCACCGTATACTAGATGGTTGATAGACCCTCATACCTCCACCGTATACTAGATAGTTGATAGACCCTCATACCTCCACCGTATACTAGATGGTTGATAGACCAGACCCTCATACCTCCACCATATACTAGATGGGTGATAGACCAGACCCTCATACCTCAACCATATACTAGATGGTTGATAGACCCTCATACCTCCACCATATACTAGATGGTTGATAGACCCTCATACCTCCACCGTATACTAGATGGTTGATAGACCCTCAGACCTCCACCGTATACTAGATGGTTGAAAGACCCTCATACCTCCACCGTATACTAGATGGTTCATAGACCCTCATACCTCCACAATATACTAGATGGGTGATAGACCCTCATACCTCCACAATATACTAGATGGGTGATAGACCCTCATACCTCCACCGTATACTAGATGGTTGAAAGACCCTCATACCTCCACCGTATACTAGATGGTTGATTGACCCTCATACCTCCACCATATACTAGATGGGTGATAGACCCTCATACCTCAACCATATACTAGATGGTTGATAGACCAGACCTTCATACCTCCACCATATACTAGATGGTTGATTGACCCTCATACCTCCACAATATACTAGATGGGTGATAGACCCTCAAACCTCCACCGTATACTAGATGGTTGATAGACCCTCATACCTCCACCATATACTAGATGGTTGATAGACCAGACCCTCATACCTCCACCATATACTAGATGGTTGATATACCCTCATACCTCCACCGTATACTAGATGGTTGATAGACCCTCATACCTCCACAATATACTAGATGGGTGATAGACCCTCATACCTCCACCATATACTAGATGGTTGATAGACCCTCATACCTCAACCATATACTAGATGGTTGATAGACCAGACCCTCATACCTCCACCATATACTAGATGGTTGATTGACCCTCATACCTCCACAATATACTAGATGGGTGATAGACCGTCATACCTCCAACGTATACTAGATGGTTGATAGACCCTCATACCTCCACCATATACTAGATGGTTGATAGACCCTCATAACACCACCATATACTAGATGGTTGATAGACCCTCATACCTCCACCGTATACTAGATGGTTGATAGACCCTCATACCTCCACCATATACTAGATGGTTGATAGACCCTCATACCTCAAACCATATACTAGATGGGTGATAGACCCTCATACCTCCACCATATACTAGATGGTTGATAGACCCTCATACCTCCACCATATACTAGATGGGTGATAGACCCTCATACCTCCACCGTATACTAGATGGTTGATAGACCAGACCCTTATACCTCCACCATATACTAGATGGGTGATAGACCCTCATACCTCCACCATATACTAAATCAAATCAAATCAAATCAAATGTATTTATATAGCCCTTCGTACATCAGCTGATATCTCAAAGTGCTGTACAGAAACCCAGCCTAAAACCCCAAACAGCAAGCAATGCAAGTGTAGAAGCACGGTGGCTAGGAAAAACTCCCTAGAAAGGCCAAAACCTAGGAAGAAACCTAGAGAGGAACCAGGCTATGTGGGGTGGCCAGTCCTCTTCTGGCTGTGCGGGTGGAGATTATAACAGAACATGGCCAAGATGTTAAAATGTTCATAAATGACCAGCATGGTCGAATAATAATAGGGCAGAACAGTTGAAACTGGAGCAGCAGCACAGTCAGGTGGACTGGGGACAGCAAGGAGTCATCATGTCAGGTAGTCCTGGGGCATGGTCCTAGGGCTAAGGTCAGTTGAAACTGGAGCAGCAGCACGGCCAGGTGGACTGGGGACAGCAAGGAGTCATCATGTCAGGTAGTCCTGGGGCATGGTCCTAGGGCTCAGGTCCTCCGAGAGAGAGAAAGAAAGAGAGAAGGAGAGAATTAGAGAACGCACACTCAGTTTCACACAGGACACCGAATAGGACAGTACTCCAGATATAACAAACTGACCCTAGCCCCCCGACACATAAACTACTGCAGCATAAATACTGGAGGCTGAGACAGGAGTGGTCAGGAGACACTAGATGGTTGATAGACCCTCATACCTCCACCATATACTAGATGGTTGATAGACCCTCATACCTCCACCATATGTATACTAGATGGGTGATAGACCCTCATACCTCTAGATGGTTGATAGACAAGACCCTCATACCTCCACCATATACTAGATGGTTGATAGACCAGACCCTCATACCTCCACCATATACTAGATGGTTGATAGACCAGACCCTCATACCTCCACCATATACTAGATGGTTGATAGACTAGACCCTCATACCTCCACCATATACTAGATGGGTGATAGACCCTCATACCTCCACCATATGTATACTAGATGGTTGATAGACCCTCATACCTCCACCATATACTAGATGGTTGATAGACCCTCATACCTCCACCATATACTAGATGGGTGATAGACCCTCATACCTCCACCATATACTAGATGGGTGATAGACCCTCATACCTCCACCATATACTAGATGGGTGATAGACCCTCATACCTCCACCATATGTATACTAGATGGTTGATAGACCCTCATACCTCCACCATATGTATACTAGATGGGTGATAGACCCTCATACCTCCACCATATACTAGATGGGTGATAGACCCTCATACCTCCACCATATACTAGATGGGTGATAGACCCTCATACCTCCACCATATGTATACTAGATGGTTGATTGAACCTCATACCTCCACAATATACTAGATAGTTGATAGACCCTCATACCTCCACCGTATACTAGATGGTTGATAGACCCTCATACCTCCACCGTATACTAGATGGTTGATAGACCCTCATACCTCCACCATATACTAGATGGGTGATAGACCGGACCACCAGCAGAGCATTGTGGCTGTGTTTTCTCCAAACGTTCCCAGCTCGCCCCTGGGGGGAAAGGGAAATATCAGACATTCTGTGGTCTGTGTCATCAAGGACGTACATCCAGACCCGACCAAGAGCTGAACACATCTTGGAAGAATAATGCTGAGAATGAGAGTGCAGTGTACTGTGTTCTGTTGGATGGTTCTGTTGTTTATGTGTGGTACTGTGTTCTGTTGGATGGTTCTGTTGTTAATGTGTGGTACTGTGTTCAGTTGGATGGTTCTGTTGGATGGTTCTGTTGTTTATGTGTGGTACTGTGTTCTGTTGGATGGTTCTGTTGTTAATGTGTGGTACTGTATTCTGTTGGATGGTTCTGTTGTTAATGTGTGGTACTGTGTTCTGTTGGATGGTTCTGTTGTTTATGTGTGGTACTGTGTTCTGTTGGATGGTTCTGTTGGATGGTTCTGTTGTTTATGTGTGGTACTGTGTTCTGTTGGATGGTTCTGTTGTTTATGTGTGGTACTGTGTTCTGTTGGATGGTTCTGTTGGATGGTTCTGTTGGATGGTTCTGTTGGATTGTTCTGTTGTTTATGTGTGGTACTGTGTTCTGTTGGATGGTTCTGTTGGATGGTTCTGTTGTTTATGTGTGGTACTGTGTTCTGTTGGATGGTTCTGTTGTTTATGTGTGGTACTGTGTTCTGTTGGATGGTTCTGTTGTTAATGTGTGGTACTGTGTTCTGTTGGATGGTTCTGTTGTTTATGTGTGGTACTGTGTTCTGTTGGATGGTTCTGTTGTTTATGTGTGGTACTGTGTTCTGTTGGATGGTTCTGTTGTTTATGTGTGGTACTGTGTTCTGGTGGATGGTTCTGTTGTTGATGTGTGGTACTGTGTTCTGTTGGATGGTTCTGTTGTTTATGTGTGGTACTGTATTCTGTTGGATGGTTCTGTTGTTGATGTGTGGTACTGTGTTCTGTTGGATGGTTCTGTTGGATGGTTCTGTTGTTTATGTGTGGTACTGTGTTCTGTTGGATGGTTCTGTTGTTAATGTGTGGTACTGTGTTCTGTTGGATGGTTCTGTTGTTTATGTGTGGTACTGTATTCTGTTGGATGGTTCTGTTGGATGGTTCTGTTGTTAATGTGTGGTACTGTGTTCTGTTGGATGTTTCTGTTGTTTATGTGTGGTACTGTGTTCTGTTGGATGGTTCTGTTGTTTATGTGTGGTACTGTGTTCTGTTGGATGGTTCTGTTGTTAATGTGTGGTACTGTGTTCTGTTGGATGGTTCTGTTGTTTATGTGTGGTACTGTATTCTGTTGGATGGTTCTGTTGGATGGTTCTGTTGTTAATGTGTGGTACTGTGTTCTGTTGGATGTTTCTGTTGTTTATGTGTGGTACTGTGTTCTGTTGGATGGTTCTGTTGGATGGTTCTGTTGGATGGTTCTGTTGTTTATGTGTGGTACTGTGTTCTGTTGGATGGTTCTGTTGTTTATGTGTGGTACTGTATTCTGTTGGATGGTTCTGTTGTTTATGTGTGGTACTGTGTTCTGTTGGATGGTTCTGTTGTTAATGTGTGGTACTGTGTTCTGTTGGATGGTTCTGTTGTTTATGTGTGGTACTGTGTTCTGTTGGATGGTTCTGTTGGATGGTTCTGTTGTTTATGTGTGGTACTGTGTTCTGTTGGATGGTTCTGTTGTTTATGTGTGGTACTGTGTTCTGTTGGATGGTTCTGTTGTTGATGTGTGGTACTGTGTTCTGTTGGATGGTTCTGTTGTTGATGTGTGGTACTGTGTTCTGTTGGATGGTTCTGTTGTTTATGTGTGGTACTGTATTCTGTTGGATGGTTCTGTTGTTGATGTGTGGTACTGTGTTCTGTTGGATGGTTCTGTTGTTAATGTGTGGTACTGTGTTCTGTTGGATGGTTCTGTTGTTTATGTGTGGTACTGTGTTCTGTTGGATTGTTCTGTGGATGGTTCTGTTGTTTATGTGTGGTACTGTGTTCTGTTGGATGGTTCTGTTGGATGGTTCTGTTGTTTATGTGTGGTACTGTATTCTGTTGGATGGTTCTGTTGGATGGTTCTGTTGGATGGTTCTGTTGGATGGTTCTGTTGTTTATGTATGGTACTGTGTTCTGTTGGATGGTTCTGTTGTTTATGTTTGGTACTGTGTTCTGTTGGATGGTTCTGTTGGATGGTTCTGTTGTTTATGTGTGGTACTGTGTTCTGTTGGATGGTTCTGTTGTTTATGTGTGGTACTGTGTTCTGTTGGATGGTTCTGTTGTTAATGTGTGGTACTGTGTTCTGTTGGATGGTTCTGTTGGATGGTTCTGTTGGATGGTTCTGTTGTTTATGTGTGGTACTGTATTCTGTTGGATGGTTCTGTTGGATGGTTCTGTTGTTTATGTGTGGTACTGTGTTCTGTTGGATGGTTCTGTTGTTAATGTGTGGTACTGTGTTCTGTTGGATGGTTCTGTTGGATGGTTCTGTTGGATGGTTCTGTTGTTTATGTGTGGTACTGTGTTCTGTTGGATGGTTCTGTTGTTTATGTGTGGTACTGTGTTCTGTTGGATGGTTCTGTTGTTTATGTGTGGTACTGTGTTCTGTTGGATGGTTCTGTTGTTTATGTGTGGTACTGTGTTCTGTTGGATGGTTCTGTTGGATGGTTCTGTTGTTTATGTATGGTACTGTGTTCTGTTGGATGGTTCTGTTGGATGGTTCTGTTGTTAATGTGTGGTACTGTGTTCTGTTGGATGGTTCTGTTGTTTATGTGTGGTACTGTGTTCTGTTGGATGGTTCTGTTGTTTATGTGTGGTACTGTGTTCTGTTGGATGGTTCTGTTGGATGGTTCTGTTGTTAATGTGTGGTACTGTGTTCTGTTGGATGGTTCTGTTGTTTATGTGTGGTACTGTGTTCTGTTGGATGGTTCCGTTGGATGGTTCTGTTGTTTATGTGTGGTACTGTGTTCTGTTGGATGGTTCTGTTGGATGGTTCTGTTGGATGGTTCTGTTGGATGGTTCTGTTGGATGGTTCTGTTGTTTATGTGTGGTACTGTGTTCAGTTGGATGGTTCTGTTGGATGGTTCTGTTGTTTATATGTGGTACTGTGTTCTGTTGGATGGTTCTGTTGTTAATGTGTGGTACTGTGTTCTGTTGGATGGTTCTGTTGTTTATGTGTGGTACTGTGTTCTGTTGGATGGTTCTGTTGTTAATGTGTGGTACTGTGTTCTGTTGGATGGTTCTGTTGTTTATGTGTGGGACTGTGTTCTGTTGAATGGTTCTGTTGGATGGTTCTGTTGTTTATGTGTGGTACTGTGTTCTGTTGGATGGTTCTGTTGGATGGTTCTGTTGTTTAAAAAAACATTTAGATTAGTTTAACCCTTGTTTGGTTACTACATGATTCCATATGTGTTATTGCAAAGTGTTGATGTCCTCATTATTATTCTACAATGTTGAAAATAGTGAAAGAATGTAATAAAAACCCTTGAATGAGTAGGCGTGTCCAAAACATTAGACTGGGTACTCTATATACATTCATACAGACGCCTTTCATCTCACCTCAACAGGGGGTCCCAGCCCGTGTCCCCAGTTATTTCAAGTATAGAAATTAAGTTGTCGACACCTTAAAAGTTACATACCGCTCTGTAATGAACACTTTCGTTTTTAAAACACCTCCTAGAACCACACACTCACTGCAAGATAGTCGCGCCACCTCCACTCCTCCTCTCCTCCACTCCAGGACACAGAGCCGGTCTGATACAGTCTGGAATACGTGGGTTGTCCTGCCACTCTGTCTCTCTCTGTGGTGTTGTTGTGTTGTCTATGTGTCCTGGGGTGGAATGAGGTGTGAGGAGGGGTGTGAGGTGGCTGGCTGAGACTACAGGACGCACACAGACACTCGGAAACGGTGTGTTCCCTCCTGAGTTTCATCAGATTAGAGGAGGAAACGGTGTGTTCCCTCTGAGTTTCATCAGATTAGAGAAGGAAACGGTGTGTTCCCTCCTGAGTTTCATCAGATTAGAGGAGGAAACGGTGTGTTCCCTCTGAGTTAAACCAGATTAGAGGAGGAAACGGTGTGTTCCCTTCTGAGTTTCATCAGATTAGAGGAGGAAACGGTGTGTTCCCTCTGAGTTAAACCAGATTAGAGGAGGAAACGGTGTGTTCCCTCCTGAATTACATCAGATTAGAGGAGGAAACGGTGTGTCCCTCCTGAATTACATCAGACTAGAGGAGGAAACGGTGGGTTCCCTCCTGAGTTTCATCAGATTAGTGAAGGAAACGGTGTGTTCCCTCCTGAGTTTCATCAGACTAGAGGAGGAAACGGTGTGTTCCCTCATAGTTAAACCAGATTAGAGGAGGAAACGGTGTGTTCCCTCATAGTTAAACCAGATTAGAGGAGGAAACGGTGTGTTCCCTCCTGAGTTAAACCAGATTAGAGGAGGAAACGGTGTGTTCCCTCCTGAGTTTCATCAGATTAGAGGAGGAAACGGTGTGTTCCCTCCAGAGTTTCATCAGATTAGAGGAGGAAACGGTGTGTTCCCTCCTGAGTTTCATCAGACTAGAGGAGGAAACGGTGTGTTCCCTCCTGAGTTTCATCAGACTAGAGGAGGAAACGGTGTGTTCCCTCCTGAGTTTCATCAGACTAGAGAAGGAAACGATGTGTTCCCTCCTGAGTTTCATCAGATTAGAGGAGGAAACGGTGTGTTCCCTCTGAGTTACATCAGATTAGAGGAGGAAACGGTGTGTTCCCTCTGAGTTACATCAGATTAGAGGAGGAAACGGTGTGTTCCCTCTGAGTTTCATCAGATTAGAGGAGGAAACGGTGTGTTCCCTCTGAGTTAAACCAGATTAGAGGAGGAAACGGTGTGTTCCCTCTGAGTTAAACCAGATTAGAGGAGGAAACGGTGTGTTCCCTCTGAGTTAAACCAGATTAGAGGAGGAAACGGTGTGTTCCCTCTGAGTTACATCAGACTAGAGAAGGAAACGGTGTGTTCCCTCCTGAGTTAAACCAGATTAGAGGAGGAAACGGTGTGTTCCCTCTGAGTTAAACCAGATTAGAGGAGGAAACGGTGTGTTCCCTCTGAGTTACATCAGACTAGAGAAGGAAACGGTGTGTTCCCTCTGAGTTACATCAGATTAGAGAAGGAAACGGTGTGTCCCTCTGAGTTAAACCAGATTAGAGGAGGAAACGGTGTGTTCCCTCCTGAGTTTCATCAGATTAGAGGAGGAAACGGTGTGTTCCCTCCTGAGTTAAACCAGATTAGAGGAGGAAACGGTGTGTCCCTCTGAGTTACATCAGATTAGAGGAGGAAACAGATTCAGTGATAAAGGACAGTTCTCGTTTTGTTTCCTGATTCTTATTCACTTAACCCCCACAACCCTCCTCTTCTCTCCTCACCCGCCCCTTCCACTCCTCCTCTCCTCCTCTCACCCTCTCCTCTCCTCACCCACCCCCTCCACTCCTCCTCCCCTCTCCTCTCCTCACCCACCCCCTCCACTCCTCCTCCCCTCTCCTCTCCTCACCCACCCCCTCCACTCCTCTCCTCTCCTCTCCTCAACCGCCCACTCCACTCCTCCTCTCCTCCTCTCACCCTCTCCTCTCCCACCCCCTCCACTCCTCCTCTCCTCTCCTCACCCACCCCCTCCACTCCTCTTCCCCTCTCCTCTCCTCACCCACCCCTTCCACTCCTCTCCTCTCCTCTCCTCAACCGCCCACTCCACTCCACCTCTCCTCCTCTCACCCTCTCCTCTCCTCACCCACCCCTTCCACTCCTCCTCTCCTCCTCTCACCCTCTCCTCTCCTCACCCACCCCCTCCACTCCTCCTCTCCTCCTCTCACCCTCTCCTCTCCTCACCCACCCCTTCCACTCCTCCTCTCCTCCTCTCACCCTCTCCTCTCCTCACCCATCCCCTCCTCCTCTCCTCCTCTCCTCTCCTCACCCACCCCCTCCACTCCTCCTCCCCTCTCCTCTCCTCACCCACCCCCTCCACTCCTCCTCCCCTCTCCTCTCCTCACCCACCCCCTCCACTCCTCCTCCTCTCTCCTCTCCTCAACCGCCCACTCCACTCCTCCTCTCCTCCTCTCACCCTCTCCTCTCCTCACCCACCCCTTCCACTCCTCCTCTCCTCCTCTCACCCTCTCCTCTCCTCACCCACCCCCTCCACTCCTCCTATCCTCCTCTCACCCTCTCCTCTCCTCACCCACCCCCTCCACTCCTCCTCCCCTCACCTCTCCTCACCCACCCCCTCCACTCCTCCTCCCCTCTCCTCTCCTCACCATCATCTCCTCTTCTCTCCTCACCCGCCCCCTCCACCCCCTCTTCTCCTCCTCTCACCCTCTCCTCTTCTCTCCTCACCCACCCCCTCCACTCCTCCTCTCCTCCTCTCACCCTCTCCTCTCCTCACCCACCCCCTCCTCTCCTCCTTTCACCCTCTCCTCTTCTCTCCTCACCCACCCCCTCCTCTCCTCCTCTCCTCTCCTCTCCTCACCCACATCTCCTCTCCTCCTTTCACCCTCTCCTCTTCTCTCCTCACCCACCCCCTCCACTCCTCCTCTCCTCCTTTCATCCTCTCCTCACCCACCCCCTCCTCTCCTCTCATCACCCACCCCCTCCACTCCTCCTCTCCTCCTCTCACCCTCTCCTCTCCTCTCCTCACCCACTCCCTCCACTCCTCCTCTCCTCCTCTCACCCACTCCTTTCCTCTCCTCACCCACCCCCTCCTTTCCCCCTCTCACCCACCCCCTCCTCTCCCTCTCTCACCCACCCCCTCCTCTCCCCCTCTCACCCTCTTCTCTCCTCACCCGCCCCCGCCACTCCTTCTCTCCTCCTCTCACCCACTCCTCACCCACCCCTCCTCTACCCCTCTCACCCTCTCCTCTCCTCTCCTCACCCACCCCCTCCACTCCTCTTCTCCTCCTTTCACCCTCTCCTCACCCACGCCCTCCTCTCCTATCATCACCCACCCCCTCCTCTCCCCCTCTCACCCTCTCCTCTTCTCTCCTCACCCACTCCCTCCACTCCTCCTCTCCTGCTCTCACCCACTCCTCTCCTCTCCTCACCCACCACCTCCTCTCCCCCTCTCACCCTCTCCTCTTCTCTCCTCACCCACCCCCTCCACTCCTCCTCTCCTCCTCTCACCCACTCCTCACCCACCCCCTCCTCTCCTCTCATCACTCACCCCCTCCTCTCCCCCTCTCACCCTCTCCTCTTCTCTCCTCACCCACTCCCTCCACTCCTCCTCTCCTGCTCTCACCCACTCCTCTCCTCTCCTCACCCACCGCCTCTTCTCCCCCTCTCACCCTCTCCTCTTCTCTCCTCACCCACCCCCTCCACTCCTCCTCTCACCCACTCCTCTCCTCTCCTCTCCTCACCCACCCCCTCCACTCCTCCTCTCCTCCTCTCACCCTCTCCACTTCTCTCCTCACCCGCCCCTTCACTCCTCCTCTCCTCATCTCACCCACTCCTCTTCTCTCCTCACCTACCCCCTCCACTCCTCATCTCCTCCTCTCACCCTCTCCTCTCCTCACCCACCCGCTCAACTCCTCCACTCCTCCTCTCACCCTCTCCTCTTCTCTCTCCTCTTTTTTCATTTTGAGAAAAGGTTTGAGAGCCAACAACTGAAACAATAGTGAGGCTTTCCAAAACCTCCCTGTGTTAAAACAATACCATCAATCAGGCAGAGCCCAGCGGACAGGCAAACACACACAGCTATTAAGTGGAGCACTTCTCATGTTTCCCTGTTAACTCTTCTCTTCTCTGTTAACACTTCACTTCTCTGTTAACTATTCTATTCTCTGTTAACTCTTCACTTCTCTGTTAACCCTTCTCTGTTAACTCTTCTCTGTTAACTCTTCTCTGTTAAACTCTTCTCTGTTAACTCTTCTCTGTTAACTCTTCTCTGTTAACTCTTCACTTCTCTGTTAACTCTTCTCTGTTAACTCTTCTCTTCTCTGTTAATTAACTCTTCTCTGTTAACTCTTCTCTGTTAACTCTCATCTTCTCTGTTAACCCTTCTCTGTTAACTCTTCTCTGTTAACTCTTCTCTGTTAACCCTTCTCTGTTAACTCTTCTCTGTTAAGTATTCTCTTCTCTGTTAACTCTTCTTTGTTGACTCTTCTCTTCTCTGTTAACTCTTCTCTGTAAACTCTTCTCTTCTCTGTTAAATCTTCTCTGTCAACTCTTCTATTTTAACTCTTCTCTTCTTTGTTAACTCTTCTCTGTTAACTCTTCTCTGTTAACTCTTCTCTGTTAACTCTTCACTTCTCTGTTAACTCTTCTCTGTTAACTCTTCTCTTCTCTGTTAATTAACTCTTCTCTGTTAACTCTTCTCTGTTAACTCTTATCTTCTCTGTTAACCCTTCTCTGTTAACTCTTCTCTGTTAACTCTTCTCTGTTAACCCTTCTCTGTTAACTCTTCTCTGCTAAGTATTCTCTTCTCTGTTAACTCTTCTTTGTTGACTCTTCTCTTCTCTGTTAACTCTTCTCTGTAAACTCTTCTCTTCTCTGTTAAATCTTCTCTGTCAACTCTTCTATTTTAACTCTTCTCTTCTTTGTTAACTCTTCTCTGTTAACTCTTCTCTGTTAACTCTTCTCTGTTAACTCTTCTCTGTTAACTCTTCTCTGTTAACTCTTCTCTGTTAACTCTTCTCTTATCTGTTAACTCTTCTCTGTTAAACCCTTCGCTTCTCTGTTAACTCTTCTCTTCTCTGTTAACTCTTCTCTTCTCTGTTAACTCTTCTCTGTTAACTTTTCTTTTCTCTGTTAACTCTTCTCTGTTTCTCTGTTAACTCTTCACTTCTCTGTTAACTCTTCTCTTCTCTGTTAACTCTTCACTTCTCTGTTAACACTTCTCTGTTAACTCTTCTCTTCTCTGTTAACTCTTCTCTGTTAACCCTTCTCTGTTAACTTTTCTCTGTTAACCCTTCTCTGTTAACTTTTCTCTGTTAACCCTTCTCTGTTAACCCTCCTCTGTTAACTCTTCACTGTTAACTCTTCTCTTCTCTGTTAACTCTTCTCTGTTATCTTTTCTCTGTTAAACTCTTCTCTGTTAACTCTTCTCTGTTTAACTCTTCTATGTTAACTCTTCTCTGTTTAACTCTTCTCTGTTGACTCTTCTCTTCTCTTTTAACACTTCTCTTCTCTGTTAACGCTTCACTTCTCTGTTAACTCTTCTCTGTTAACTCTTCTCTGTTAACCCTTCTCTTCTCTATTAACTATTCTCTGTTAACTCTTCTCTTCTCTGTTAACTCTTCTCTGTTAAACCCTTCTCTTCTCTGTTAACTCTTCTCTGTTAAACCCTTCTCTTCTCTGTTAACTCTTCTCTTCTCTGTTAACGCTTCTCTTCTCTGTTAACTCTTATCTGTTAACTCTTATCTGTTAACTCTTCTCTTCTCTGTTAACTCTTCTCTGTTAACTCTTCTCTGTTAACTCTTCTCTTCTCTGTTAACTCTTCTCTTCTCTGTTAACTCTTCTCTTCTCTGTTAACGCTTCTCTGTTAACTCTTCTCTTCTCTGTTAACTCTTATCTGTTATCTCTTCTCTGTTAACTCTTCTCTTCTCTGTTCACACTTCTCTTCACTGTTAACTCTTCTGTTTACTCTTCTGTTAACTCTTCTATTCTCTGTTAACTCTGAATTCACATGGAGGGATGAGACAGCAAGGCTTGAAAACACAATGAGGAGGAGAGACTTCCCCTCCCATCCACCCTCCCTCCTCCCCTCCCCTCCCCCTTCCCCTCCCCCTTCCCCTCCTCTCCCCTCCCCCCTCCCTCCCCCCCCTCCTCCCCCTTCCCTCCCCCTCGCCTCGTCTCCCCCCTGCTCCCCCCCCTCACCCCGTCTCCCCCCTGCTCCCCCCCCTCACCCCTCCCCTCCTTCCCCTCCCCTCCTCCCCCTCCCCACCCCTTCCCCCCTCCCCTCCCCACCCCTTCCCCCCTCCCCTCCTTTTCCCTCTCGTCTCCCCTCCTTCCCCCCCTCCCCCTCTCTCCCCCTGCCCTCTCCTCTCTCCTCCCCTCCCCTCCTTCCCCACTCCCCTCCCCTCCTCTCCATATCTCTCCAGTGTACCTATCTACCTGTGTAAACACTAGGACATGTTATCAGGCCTAAAGCCCTGTATGAGGCTGTGTACATGCTTCATGTTATGGGGTCTGGGATCTTTCAGCCTTCAAGTGATCTTGGGACTTTAACCATTGACATGAGGGGGGAGAGAGGTGGGTGGAAGGGTGAGGAAAGGTGAGGGCAGTGTGTTTTACTCCAAACCCCTCCCTGTGCAAACACACTGCTGTGTTATATCGCCACACACACACACACACACACACACACACACACACACGCTGTACATAATGTCTGTCAATACACAGCAACCTACACCTGTCTGTACCTGTCATTAACCTGATGTTATCACCTACCTGTCTGTACCTGTCATTAACCTGATGTTACCACCTACCTGTCTGTACCTGTCATTAACCTGATGTTATCACCTACCTGTCTGTACCTGTCATTAACCTGATGTTACCAACTACCTGTCTGTACCTGTCATTAACCTGATGTTATCACCTACCTGTCTGTACCTGTCATTAACCTGATGTTATCACCTACCTGTCTGTACCTGTCATTAACCTGATGTTATCACCTACCTGCCTGTACCTGTCATTAACCTGATGTTATCACCTACCTACACCTGTCTGTACCTCTCATTAACCTGATGTTACCACCTACCTGTCTGTACCTCTCATTAACCTGATGTTATCACCTACCTGCCTGTACCTGTCATTAACCTGATGTTATCACCTACCTACACCTGTCTGTACCTCTCATTAACCTGATGTTATCACCTACCTGTCTGTACCTGTCATTAACCTGGTGTTACCACCTACCTGTCTGTACCTCTCATTAACCTGATGTTATCACCTACCTCTCTGTACCTCTCATTAACCTGGTGTTACCACCTACCTGTCGGTACCTGTCATTAACCTGATGTTATCACCTACCTACCTGTACCTCTCATTAACCTGAGGTTACCACCTACCTGTACCTCTCATTAACCCGATGTTATCAGGCTATGATCCAACTGAACTGATAAGAGACATTACCATGCATCGCTCTCTGCCCTGAAAGGATCTCGTCAGATGGTAGTCTGTTCCTCATACTGTGCTCTGAGCCAATCGGGTTCCATTTAGCAAGCAGCCAATCCAAGAGCCTGAGATTGGGATCAATGGTTCAAATCATTCCCTGTTAATTCTGTTTTTATCTCGTTATAATTGTTTCATTACTGTGTCGGTGGTGACTCAAAGCTCCAGACTTCCAGGAGCCTCCCCACACTGCTGAGGGCTGTAACCCGGCCGTGTCACACTCTGGGCTGGGGAGAAAGCAGGCCAGAGCTGGCCCCTGTCCAACAATCAAGTCTCCCAAACTTTGATCTGCCCTGTACCCAGGACTCAACACCTTCCCTCGCCCTGAGGCGAGATACCCTTGCCCTCTTTACAACACAGACACACACACTCAAACACACACACGCACGCACACACAAACACACACACACACACACACACACACACGTTCTACACCTGCACTGGCTATATGCACTCTCAGATCTCTATCCACACACACATACTGTACACTGACACTCCCAAACACACACATACACACACGTGCACGCAGCCACACACACACACACATATGCACTCACACACAAATAATACACTCAGGCATACTGACACCGAGCAAACACATACACACTCACAAAAATGAAATAAAATCAAATGTTATTTGTTGAATGAACCAAAACCTTACCATGAAATGCTTGTTGACGAACCCAACGATGGGTTACATACAGGAAGTACCAGATCAATGTGGAGCTATATACAGGAAGCACCAGATCAATGTGGAGCTATATACAGGAAGCACCAGATCAATGTGGAGCTATATACAGGAAGCACCAGATCAATGTGGAGCTATATACAGGAAGCACCAGATCAATGTGGAGCTATATACAGGAAGCACCAGATCAATGTGGAGCTATATACAGGAAGCACCAGATCAATGTGGAGCTATATACAGGCTGTACCAGATCAATGTGGAGCTATATACAGGAAGTACCAGATCAATGTGGAGCTACAATATACAGGCTGTACCAGATCAATGTGGAGCTATAAACAGGAAGTACAAGATCAATGTGGAGCTACAATATACAGGCTGTACCAGATCAATGTGGAGCTATAAACAGGAAGTATCAGATCAATGTGGAGCTATATACAGGAAGCACCAGATCAATGTGGAGCTATATACAGGAAGCACCAGATCAATGTGGCGCTATATACAGGAAGTACCAGATCAATGTGGAGCTATATACAGGAAGTACCAGATCAATGTGGAGCTATATACAGGAAGTACCAGATCAATGTGGAGCTACATACAGGAAGTACCAGATCAATGTGGAGCTATATACAGGAAGTACCAGATCAATGTGGAGCTATAAACAGGAAGTACAAGATCAATGTGGAGCTACAATATACAGGCTGTACCAGATCAATGTGGAGCTATAACCAGGAAGTACCAGATAAATGTGGAGCTATATACAAGAAGTACCAGATCAATGTGGAGCTATAAAGAGGAAGTACCAGATCAATGTGGAGCTATAAACAGGAAGTGCCAGATAGATGTGGAGTTATAGACAGGAAGTACCAGATAGATGTGGAGCTATATAGAAGAACAACCAGATCAATGTGGATCTATATACAGGAAGTACCAGATAGATGTGGAGTTAGATACAGGAAGTACCAGATCAATGTGGAGCTATAAACAGGAAGTACCAGATAGATGTGGAGTTATAAACAGGAAGTACCAGATCAATGTGGAGCTATATACAGGAAGTACCAGATCAATGTGGAGCTATAAACAGGAAGTATCAGATCAATGTGGAGCTATATACAGGAAGTACCAGATCAATGTGAAGCTATATACAGGAAGTTCCAGATCAATGTGGAGCTATATACAGGGAGTACCAGATAGATGGGGAGCTATATACAGGAAGTACCAGATCCATGTGGAGCTATATACAGGAAGTACCAGATCAATGTGGAGCTATATACAGGAAGTACCAGATCAATGTGGAGCTATATACAGGAAGTACCAGATCAATGTGGAGCTATATACAGAAATTACCAGATCAATGTGGAGCTATATACAGGAAGTACCAGATCAATGTGGAGCTATATACAGGAAGTACCAGATCCATGTCGAGCTATAAACAGGAAGTATCTGTTACGGTTTTCTTCCGGTGAAAGAGAGGAGGACCAAAATGCAGCGTGGTTTCTGGTGCAACAAACACAGAGACAGGAACAATCACCCACGAAACACTCAAAGAATATGGCTGCCTAAATATGGTTCCCAATCAGAGACCATGATAAACACCTGCCTCTGATTGAGAACCACTCTAAGCAACCATAGACTTACCTAGACTACTATACTAAACACAACCCCATCAATCTACAAAACCCCCTAGGAAAAAAACAAACACATCAAAAACAAACACATAATCACCCATGTCACACCCTGGCCTGACCACAATAATAAAGAAAACACAGAATACTAAGACCAGGGCGTGACAGTATCAGATCAATGTGGAGCTATATACAGGAAGCACCAGTACCAGATCAATGTGGAGCTATATACAGGAAGTACAAGTACCAGATCAATGTGGAGCTATATACAGGAAGTACCAGTACCAGATCAAGGTGGAGCTATATACAGGAAGTACCAGTATCAGATCAATGTGGAGCTATATACAGGAAGTACCAGTATCAGATCAATGTGGAGCTATATACAGGAAGCACCAGTACCAGATCAAGGTGGAGCTATATACAGGAAGTACCAGTACCAGATCAAGGTGGAGCTATATACAGGAAGTACCAGTACCAGATCAAGGTGGAGCTATATACAGGAAGTACCAGTACCAGATCAAGGTGGAGCTATATACAGGAAGTACCAGTACCAGATCAAGGTGGAGCTATATACAGGAAGAACCAGTACCAGATCAAGGTGGAGCTATATACAGGAAGTACCAGTACCAGATCAAGGTGGAGCTATATACAGGAAGTACCAGTACCAGATCAAGGTGGAGCTATATACAGGAAGTACCAGTACCAGATCAAGGTGGAGCTATATACAGGAAGTACCAGTACCAGATCAAGGTGGAGCTATATACAGGAAGTACCAGTACCAGATCAAGGTGGAGCTATATACAGGAAGTACCAGTACCAGATCAAGGTGAAGCTATATACAGGAAGTACCAGTACCAGATCAAGGTGGAGCTATATACAGGAAGTACCAGTACCAGATCAATGTGGAGCTATATACAGGAAGTACCAGTACCAGATCAAGGTGGAGCTATATACAGGAAGTACCAGTACCAGATCAAGGTGGAGCTATATACAGGAAGTACCAGTACCAGATCAAGGTGGAGCTATATACAGGAAGTACCAGATCAATGTGTCGACAGAGAGGATATATAGCCCATAGTTAAATGGATGGTACGACAGAGAGGAAATATAGCCCATAGTTAAATGGATGGTACGTAGTGACTGGTATGACAGAGAGGATATACAGCCCATAGTTAAATGGATGGTACGACAGAGAGGATATATAGCCCATAGTTAAATGGATGGTACGTAGTGACTGGTATGACAGAGAGGATATACAGCCCATAGTTAAATGGATGGTACGACAGAGAGGATATATAGCCCATAGTTAAATGGATGGTACGTAGTGACTGGTATGACAGAGAGGATATACAGCCCATAGTTAAATGAATGGTACGACAGAGAGGATATATAGCCCATAGTTAAATGGATGGTACGTAGTGACTGGTACGACAGAGAGGATATACAGCCCATAGTTAAATGGATGGTACGTAGTGACTGCTACGACAGAGAGGATATACAGCCCATAGTTAAATGGATGGTACGACAGAGAGGATATACAGCCCATAGTTAAATGGATGGTACGTAGTGACTGTTACGACAGAGAGGATATATAGCCCATAGTTAAATGGATGGTACGACAGAGAGGATATACAGCCCATAGTTAAATGGATGGTACGTAGTGACTGTTACGACAGAGAGGATATACAGCGAACTTTATTTAACTCTCTGCAAACTGGAAACGATTTATCCGGAGGCTGCATTCATTGTAGCTGGGGATTTTAACAAGGCTAATCTGAAAGCAAGACTCCCTAAATTTTATCAGCATATCGATTGCGCAACCAGGGGTGGAAAGACCTTGGATCATTGTTACTCTAACTTCCGCGACGCATATAAGGCCCTGCCCCACCCCCCTTTCGGAAAAGCTGACCACGACTCCATTTTGTTGATCCCTGCCTACAGACAGAAACTAAAACAAGAGGCTCCCACGCTGAGGTCTGTCCAACGCTGGTCCGACCAAGCTGACTCCACACTCCAAGACTGCTTCCATCACGTGGACTGGGAGATGTTTCGTATTGCGTCAGATAACAACATTGACGAATACGCTGATTCGGTGTGCGAGTTCATTAGAACGTGCGTTGAAGATGTCGTTCCCATAGCAACGATTAAAACATTCCCTAACCAGAAACCGTGGATTGATGGCAGCATTCGTGTGAAACTGAAAGCGCGAACCACTGCTTTTAATCAGGGCAAGGTGTCTGGTAACATGACCGAATACAAACAGTGCAGCTATTCCCTCCGCAAGGCTATCAAACAAGCTAAGCGCCAGTACAGAGACAAAGTAGAATCTCAATTCAACGGCTCAGACACAAGAGGCATGTGGAAGGGTCTACAGTCAATCACGGACTACAGGAAGAAATCCAGCCCAGTCACGGACCAGGATGTCTTGCTCCCAGGCAGACTAAATAACTTTTTTGCCCGCTTGAGGACAATACAGTGCCACTGACACGGCCTGCAACGAAAACATGTGGTCTCTCCTTCACTGCAGCCGAGGTGAGTAAGACATTTAAACGTGTTAACCCTCGCAAGGCTGCAGGCCCAGACAGCATCCCCAGCCGCGCCCTCAGAGCATGCGCAGACCAGCTGGCCGGTGTGTTTACGGACATATTCAATCAATCCCTATACCAGTCTGCTGTTCCCACATGCTTCAAGAGGGCCACCATTGTTCCTGTTCCCAAGAAAGCTAAGGTAACTGAGCTAAACGACTACCGCCCCGTAGCACTCACATCCGTCATCATGAAGTGCTTTGAGAGACTAGTCAAGGACCATATCACCTCCACCCTACCTGACACCCTAGACCCACTCCAATTTGCTTACCGCCCAAATAGGTCCCCAGACGATGCAATCTCATAGGAATACCTATGTGATAATACTGTTCATCGACTACAGCTCGGCATTCAACACCATAGTACCCCCCAAGCTCGTCATCAAGCTCGAGACCCTGGGTCTCGACCCCGCCCTGTGCAACTGGGTACTGGACTTCCTGACGGGCCGCCCCCAGGTGGTGAGGGTAGGCAACAACATCTCCTCCCCGCTGATCCTCAACACTGGGGCCCCACAAGGGTGCGTTCTGAGCCCTCTCCTGTACTCCCTGTTCACCCACGACTGCGTGGCCACGCACGCCTCCAACTCAATCATCAAGTTTGCGGACGACACAACAGTGGTAGGCTTGATTACCAACAACGACGAGACGGCCTACAGGGAGGAGGTGAGGGCCCTCGGAGTGTGGTGTCAGGAAAATAACCTCACACTCAACGTCAACAAAACTAAGGAGATGATTGTGGACTTCAGGAAACAGCAGAGGGAACACCCCCCTATCCACATCGATGGAACAGTAGTGGAGAGGGTAGCAAGTTTTAAGTTCCTCGGCATACACATCACAGACAAACTGAATTGGTCCACTCACACAGACAGCGTCGTGAAGAAGGCGCAGCAGCGCCTCTTCAACCTCAGGAGGCTGAAGAAATTCGGCTTGTCACCAAAAGCACTCACAAACTTCTACAGATGCACAATCGAGAGCATCCTGGCGGGCTGTATCACCGCCTGGTATGGCAACTGCACCGCCCTCAACGGTAAGGCTCTCCAGAGGGTAGTGAGGTCTGCACAACGCATCACCGGGGGCAAACTACCTGCCCTCCAGGACACCTACACCACCCAATGTCACAGGAAGCCCATAAAGATCATCAAGGACATCAACCACCCGAGCCACTGCCTGTTCACCCCGCTATCATCCAGAAGGCGAGGTCAGTACAGGTGCATCAAAGCTGGGACCGAGAGACTGAAAAACAGCTTCTATCTCAAGGCCATCAGACTGTTAAACAGCCACCACTAACACTGAGTGGCTGCTGCCAACACACTGACACTGACTCAACTCCAGCCACTTTAATAATGGGAATTGATGGGAAATGATGTAAATATATCACTAGCCACTTTAAACAATGCTACCTTATATAATGTTACTTACCCTACATTATTCATCTCATATGCATACGTATATACTGTACTCTATATCATCGACTGTATCCTTATGTAATACATGTATCACTAGCCACTTTATACTATACTATGCCACTTTGTTTACATACTCATCTCATTTGTACATACTGTACTCGATACCATCTACTGTATCTTGCCTATGCTGCTCTGTACCATCACTCATTCATATATCCTTATGTACATATTCTTTATCCCCTTACACTGTGTACAAGACAGTAGTTTTGGAATTGTTAGTTAGATTACTTGTTATTACTGCATTGTCGGAACTAGAAGCACAAGCATTTCGCTACACTCGCATTAACATCTGCTAACCATGTGTATGTGACAAATAAAATTTGATTTGATTTGATTTGATTTAGTTAAATGGATGGTACGTAGTGAATGTTACGACAGAGAGGATATACAGCCCATAGTTAAATGGATGGTACGTAGTGAATGTTACGACAGAGAGGATATACAGACCATAGTTAAATGGATGGTACGTAGTGACTGTTACGACAGAGAGGATATACAGCCCATAGTTATGATCCTGAGAACCTGGCTAAAACAACACTCTGGTGTTATACACACCTCATATGTCTGACTGCTTTCTTTCTTTCTTTCTTTCTTTCAATCTATCTATCTATCTATCTATCTATCTATCTATCTATCTATCTATCTATCTATCTATCTATCTATCTGGTCGATAGACAGAGTGACAGGCGGGCGGTTGGGTGGAAGGATAAGGGACAAGCTGCCAGAGGCCCCCCTAGTGACGGTGATATCAAATCAAATGTATTTTCAAAGCCCTTCTTACATCAGCTGATGTCACAAAGTGCTGGACAGAAACCCAGCCTAAAACCCCAAACAGCAAGCAATGCAGGTGTAGATGCATATCCACTGGCCATCTAG
Organism: Oncorhynchus clarkii lewisi; assembly: GCF_045791955.1. Taxonomy (NCBI): domain Eukaryota; kingdom Metazoa; phylum Chordata; class Actinopteri; order Salmoniformes; family Salmonidae; genus Oncorhynchus; species Oncorhynchus clarkii. The sequence goes on along the minus strand of NC_092172.1, from coordinate 35,345,899 downwards.
AGGTTAACGCCAGGGGCCCCAGAACCACCAGAACCACAAGTCTCCCCCCCCCCCCCCCCCCCCCCCCTATCAGAACCCACCCTCCAACCGCAAACCAACCCCCCACAGGACCCCAAACCTCGAAACATATGTTCAACCTAAAGAACAGCCCGATCAACAACTCGCCTCAAACCACCTGCCTTCGTTCCAGGTTATTATTTCTGATGAGTCTCTGACATCACTACGCTGAAACTGTGGTCACCGGTAGGAGGTAGAGACAGTAGAGGGGAGAGCAGGAGAAGAGGGGAAGGGAAGGACTGGCTAGGTTGGACTGGACAAGGCCTACCACAGGAGAAGAGGGGAAGGACTGGCTAGGTTGGACTGTATAGGGCTACCACAGGGGGGAAGGACTGGCTAGGTTGGACTGTATAGGGCTACCACAGGGGGGAAGGACTGGCTAGGTTGGACTGTATAGGGCTACCACAGGGGGGAAGGACGGCCTAGGTTGGACTGTACAGGGTGACCACAGGAGACGAGGGGAAGGACGGGCTAGGTTGGACTGTACAGGGCTACCACAGGAGAAGAGGGGAAGGACTGGCTAGGTTGGACTGGACAGGGGAGAAGGACTGGCTAGGTTGGACTGGACAGGGGAGAAGGACTGGCTAGGTTGGACTGGACAGGGGAGAAGGACTGGCTAGGTTGGACTGGACAGAAGCAGAAGTAGTGAACCACTCTGGAAAACCCTTGGAACGGCCAGAAGAAATAAAGATCATCCTCTTCAGAACTTGGCCAACCTTTCATCAGGCTCTGACCCCACAGAGTTAGAGACCTGAGCCTCTAACCAACCCTTCATCAGGCTCTGACCCTACAGAGTTAGAGACCTGAGCCTCTAACCAACCCTTCATCAGGCTCTGACCCTACAGAGTTAGAGACCTGAGCCTCTAACCAACCCTTCATCAGGCTCTGACCCTACAGAGTTAGAAACCTGAGCCTCTAACCAACCCTTCATCAGGCTCTGACCCTACAGAGTTAGAGACCTGAGCCTCTAACCAACCCTTCATCAGGCTCTGACCCTACAGAGTTAGAGACCTGAGCCTCTAACCAACCCTTCATCAGGCTCTGACCCTACAGAGTTAGAGACCTGAGCCTCTAACCAACCCTTCATCAGGCTCTGACCCTACAGAGTTAGAGACCTGAGCCTCTAACCAACCCTTCATCAGGCTCTGACCCTACAGAGTTAGAGACCTGAGCCTCTAACCAACCCTTCATCAGGCTCTGACCCTACAGAGTTAGAAACCTGAGCCTCTAACCAACCTTACCGGTAACATGTACTGTACTGAGGAATAAGGGCAAATATCCATAATTCACATCTTTATGGAATGTAGAGCTTTTAAAAACAAGTTGGACAAGCCGTTCCTCTTTAACCCAGGACCCACCATCTACCCAGGACCCACCATCTACCCAGGACCCACCATCTACCAGGACCCACCATCTACCCAGGACCCACCATCTACCCAGGACACACCATCTACCCAGGCCAGGACCCACCATCTACCCAGGACCCACCATCTACCCAGGACCCACCATCTACCCAGAACCCACCAAGGTACTACTGCCAACAGTAGACAGGTGTGTTATGAAGGTACTACTGCCAACAGCAGACAGGTGTGTTGTGAAGGTACTACTACCAACAGTAGACAGGTGTGAAGGTACTACTACCAACAGTAGACAGGTGTGTTATGAAGGTACTACTGCCAACAGTAGACAGGTGTGAAGGTACTACTGCCAACAGTAGACAGGTGTGTTATGAAGGTACTACTGAATGTTTAAGGTGAGTCAGGCTGCAATCCGTCTGACTACAATCCAAAGAGATAATCCTGGGTTTAATTAGTCATGTAGTTGGTCTTTTTTTACTGCACCTCTCCACAACAACATTATCAGGAAGTGGGCCCTGCAGTGTTCCTGTTGTAACCCTGTCTACACCAATGCCTCCATTATAATCCAACCGTTAAAGGGTGTAATTGTTGTCCAAAACAAACAGCCTGTCTCCTGAATGCCACGGTAACAGTAGCCTGTCTTCTGACTGCCACGGTAACAGTCGCCTGTCGTTTAACTGCCACGGTAACAGCAGCCTGTCTTCTGACTGCCACGTTACCAGCAGCCTCTCTTGCGACTGCCATGGTAACAGCAGCCTGTCTTCTGACTGCCACGGTAACAGCAGCCTGTCTTCTGACTGCCACAGTAACAGCAGCCTGTCTTCTGAATGCCACGGTAACAGTCCCTCAGCATCTAGTTCTGGACAGAACAAAAGGGGGGAAATACAGTCACAGGATGTTAATGATGTTTTTTTCACCAAATGGGGCTTTTGACCCGTATTGTTCTACAGTGTAATATACAATATTATAGAGTTATAGAGGGTTATAGAGGGTTAAAGAGGGTTATAGTGGGTTATAGAGGGTTATAGAGGGTTATAGAGGGTTATAGAGGGTTATAGAGGGTTGTAGTGGGTTATAGAAGGTTATAGAGGGTTATAGTGGGTTATAGAGGGTTATAGAGGGTGATAGAGGTTTATAGAGGGCTATGGAGGGTTATAGAGGGTTATAGTGGGTTATAGTGGGTTATATAGGGTTATAGAGGGTTGTAGAGGGTTATAGAGGGTTATAGTGGGTTGTATAGGGTTATAGAGGGTTATAGAGGTTTATAGAGGGTTATAGAGTGTTATAGAGGGTTATAGTGGGTTATAGAGTGTTGTAGAGGGTTGTAGAGGGTTGTAGAGGGTAATAGAGGGCAGCATTTTGGATGGAACCTGCTGTCTCTGGGGGAAGTGTCCTACAGTATAGAGGGTTATAGAGGGTTATAGAGGGTTATAGAGGGTTATAGAGGGTTATAGGGGGTTGTAGAGGGTTATAGAGGGCAGCATTTGGGATGGAACCTACTGTCTCTGGGGGAAGTGTCCTACAGTATAGAGGGTTGTAGAGGGTTATAGAGGGTTATAGAGGGCAGCATTTGGGATGGTTACTGCTGTCTCTGGGGGAAGTGTCCTACATTATAGTGGGTTGTAGAGGGTTATATAGGGTTATAGAGGGCAGCATTTGGGATGGTTCCTGCTGTCTCTGGAGGAAGTGTCCTACAGTATAGAGGGTTGTAGATGGTTATAGAGGGTTATAGAGGGCAGCATTTGGGATGGAACCTTCTGTCTCTGGGGGAAGTGTCCTACAGTATAGAGGGTTATAGAGGGTTATAGAGGGTTATAGAGGGCAGCATTTGGGAAGGTTCCTGCTGTCTCTGGAGGAAGTGTCCTACAGTATAGAGGGTTATAGAGGGTTATAGAGGGTTATAGATGGTTATAGAGGGCAGCATTTGGGATGGTTCCTGCTGTCTCAGGGGGAAGTGTCCTACAGTATAGAGGGTTGTAGAGGGTTATAGAGGGTTATAGAGGGCCGCATTTGGGAAGGTTCCTGCTGTCTCTGGAGGAAGTGTCCTACAGTATAGAGGGTTGTAGAGGGTTATAGAGGGTTATAGAGGGTTGTAGAGGGTTATAGAGGGTTATAGAGGGCAGCATTTGGGATGGTTCCTGCTGTCTCTGGGGGAAGTGTCCTACAGTATAGTGGGTTGTAGAGGGTTATATAGGGTTATAGAGGGCAGCATTTCGGATGGTTCCTGCTGTCTCTGGGGGAAGTGTCCTACAGTATAGAGGGTTATAGAGGGTTATAGAGGGTTATAGAGGGTTAGAGAGGGTTATAGAGGGCAGCATTTGGGATGGAACCTGCTGTCTCTGGGGGAAGTGTCCTACAGTATAGAGGGTTATAGAGGGTTATAGAGGGTTATAGAGGGTTGTAGTGGGTTGTAGAGGGTTATATAGGGTTATAGAGGGTTATAGAGGGTTATAGAGGGTTATATAGGGTTATAGAGGGCAGCATTTGGGATGGTTCCTGCTGTCTCTGGAGGAAGTGTCCTACAGTATAGAGGGTTGTAGAGGGTGATAGAGGGTTATATAGGGTTATAGAGGGCAGCATTTGGGATGGTTCCTGCTGTCTCTGGGGGAAGTGTCCTACAGTATAGAGGGTTATAGAGGGTTATAGAGGGTTATAGAGGGATGGTTCCTGCTGTCTCTGGGGGAAGTGTCCTACAGTCGTTTTTAAAATGTTTAATTTTATTTTACCAGTTATTTTTACCAGGTAAGTTGACTGAGAAGATATTGTCATTTACACTTTATAGTTGTACATCTTATAGTCAAATCCCTCTGTAGGATCTGATCTGCACCAACAGCAGAGTTGAACGTCCTTGACGGAAGTTGGACGACTCCTACAGTTTAGTGTCCAGAAGGTTTGTTCCAGCTCTTCATGGGAACGGAGTCTGGTTTAACAGATCGACTGCTTACTCACCGTTGGCCTGAGCAGAACGGGTACACACACACACACACACACACACACACACAAACACACACACACACACACACATACACACACATACACAAACACACATACATACACACACACACATACATACACACACACACACACATACACAAACACACATACTTACAGACACGCACACACACACACACACACACACACACACACACACACACACACACACACACACACACACACACACACACACACACACACCACACGCACACAAATACTTGAACACACACACATACACACACACACACACATTTTTTTTCATCAGACTGAGTTAAGAATTGGACCGCAGCGAGAGAGAGAGAGAGAGAGAGAGAGAGAGAGAGAGAGAGAGAGAGAGAGAGAGCCATGTTATATGAATGTATCATGGAGGGCAACATACGTTTTCATGTTACAAACCACACAACGACACCACAAGCATTGTACTAGTGAACACACAGCGTAGCTATCTCCTCCATCTGTGCAACACCACACGGTCTGAAAGACGGTTGGTACCCCTGAACGCATCAAGGCAGAGGTCATCCTTCATAACACAGGTTGTGTCTGAAATGGAACCCTGTTCACTACGTAGTGCACTACTTTAGACCAGAGCCCTATTCCCTATATAGTGGCACTACTTTAGACCAGAGCCCTATTCCCTATATAGTGGTACTACTATAGACCAGAGCCCTATTCCCTATATAGTGGCACTACTATAGACCAGAGCCCTATTCCCTATATAGTGGCACTACTTTAGACCAGAGCCCTATTCCCTATATAGTGGTACTACTATAGACCAGAGCCCTATTCCCTATATAGTGACACTACTTTAGACCAGAGCCCTATTCCCTATATAGTGGTACTACTATAGACCAGAGCCCTATTCCCTATATAGTGCACTACTATAGACCAGAGCCCTATTCCCTATATATAGTGGTACTACTATAGACCAGAGCCCTATTCCCTATATATAGTGGTACTACTATAGACCAGAGCCCTATTCCCTATATAGTGGTACTACTATAGATCAGAGCCCTATTCCCTATATAGTGGTACTACTATAGACCAGAGCCCTATTCCCTATATAGTGCACTACTATAGACCAGAGCCCTATTCCCTATATATAGTGGTACTACTATAGACCAGAGCCCTATTCCCTATATAGTGGTACTACTATAGACCAGAGCCCTATTCCCTATATATAGTGGTACTACTATAGACCAGAGCCCTATTCCCTATATAGTGCACTACTTTAGACCAGAGCCCTATGGAACCCTGTTCCCTATATAGTGCCACTACTTTAGACCAGAGCTCTATTCCCTATATAGTGCACTACTTTAGACCAGAGCCCTATGGAACCCTATTCCCTATATAGTGCACTACTTTAGACCAGAGCTCTATTCCCTATATAGTGCACTACTTTAGACCAGAGCCATATTCCCTATATAGTGCACTACTTTAGACCAGAGCCCTATGGAATAGGGTGCCATTTGGGATCCTATAGATCCTATCTGTGTTTCTCCACGCGGCATTACTTAAGGAATAACACCCCAGTACTGTTCCATGTAAACAAGATCACAACAAAACACCTCATGGATTAACCCTCTCCCTCTATCTCTGTCTCTCTACATCTCTCTATCTCTGTCTCTCTATTTCCCTCTATCTCTCTCTCTCTATCTCCCTCTATCTCTCACTCCCTCTCTCTATCTCTCTCTCTCTCTATCTCCCTCTATCTCTCTCTTTCTCCCTCTATCTCTGTGTCTCTCTATCTCCCTATATCTCTCTCTATCTCTCTATGTCCCTCCCCTCTCTCTCTCTCTCCAGGTCTCCCTCTATCTCTCTCTGCCTCTCTCTCTCTCTCTCTCTTCCCCTCTAACCATCTCTCTCTCTCTCCCTCTTTCTCTCTCTCTCTCTCTTCCCCTCTAACCATCTCTATCTCTCTCTCCCTCTCTCTCTCTCTCTCTTCCCCTCTAACCATCTCTATGTCTCTCTCTGCCTCTCTCTCTCTCTCTCTCTCTTCCCCTCTAACCATCTCTATCTCTCTCTCCCTCTTTCTCTCTCTCTCTTCCCCTCTAACCATCTCTATCTCTCTCTCCCTCTCTCTCTCTCTTCCCCTCTAACCATCTCTATGTCTCTCTCTGCCTCTCTCTCTCTCTCTTCCCCTCTAACCATCTCTATCTCTCTCTCCCTCTTTCTCTCTCTCTCTTCCCCTCTAACCATCTCTATCTCTCTCTCCCTCTCTCTCTCTCTCTCTTCCCCTCTAACCATCTCTATCTCTCTCTGCCTCTCTCTCTCTCTCTCTCTTCCCCTCTAACCATCTCTATGTCTCTCTCCCTCTTTCTCTCTCTCTCTCCAGGTCTCCCTCTATCTCTCTCTGCCTCTCTCTCTCTCTCTCTCTTCCCCTCTAACCATCTCTATCTCTCTCTGCCTCTCTCTCTCTCTCTCTCTCTTCCCCTCTAACCATCTCTATCTCTCTCTGCCTCTCTCTCTCTCTCTCTCTTCCCCTCTAACCATCTCTATCTCTCTCTCTCTCTCTCTCCAGGTCTCCCTCTATGTCTCTCTCCCTCTTTCTCTCTCTCTCTCCTCCTTGTTTTCTTCATCACAATTGGAGACATGTGATATTTTCTTAAGCCTGTTGCCCTGGTGAGCTTCACTCTCAGGGGGGAGAAGCATAAAGCCATGGTTGACTTGGACCACAGCTATGTTGCTGGGTTAAAGGGGCTATCTGCAATTTGTAACACCATTTTTTGGGACATGTCAATAGTGATATATACCCGTAGATTCTTTAGGAACCATATACAAGTACGTATGGCAGATTGTCACATTAACACACCGATGTAGTGTAGCTGTGGTCTACTTTGGTGTGTTGAAGGTGAATATGACAGTATCTCTAACACACACACACACACATACCACACACACACACATACCACACACTATACACACACAC